>NC_051183.1:130680880-130973829 GCF_013339695.2 Rhipicephalus sanguineus | reverse complement strand
GAAGTCCTGGCACGGCGCGCGGAAAGCTACAGCGCGAGGCCCGCGCGCGCTCGTGCAGCTACTGCGGCGTACACACATTTCCCATGGCGCTTGCGCGCCCGTTGGTGGCACTCGGTGCTTGAAAAAAGTCACAGTTTCGCTGCAAGGGCGAAGCAATGAGTGCGATAGCAAGAAACAAATGCTATACGAAGTGAGGCTTGCCAATGGATACTCTCAGTTTGAACAGCGCTCCTGTTGCAAAGGCGGCCGAAGCAGCGAAGGACACAAAAGTTCGCGGTGTCCGCACGTACCACACACAGTGGACGGGCACTTACCCCATGAAACACAAAAACTCTCCTGTGCCTGTACAACACTGTATGGTCTTCCGGCGTGATTCCCTCTGCGTGGAAAGGCCTAGTAATACCTATCCTGAAACAGGGCAAGGATCCATCCTGTGTTTCAAGTTACAGGCCTATAGCCCTGACTAGCTGCCTCTGCAAACTATTTGAAAAGGTGATAAACTGCCGACTACTACATTCCTAGAATCAAACAAACTCCTCGACCCACACCACTGCGGATTCCGAAAGGGTCGGTCCACCACCGACCATCTCATTCGCATAGAGGCACAAATACGCGAGGCTTTTGTTCATAAGCAGTTTTTCCTATCTCTCTTCCTTGACATGGAAAAGTCAATGATACCACGTGGCGGTTCGGAATATTGAGAGACCTCTCACACTTAGGTATACGTGGTAATGTGCTAAATGTGATCGATAGCTACCTGTCCAATCGCACATTCCGTGTTCGAGTGGGCAATGTATTGTCTCGACCGCTTGTGCAAGAAACTGGAGTGCCACAGGGCGGTGTCCTCAGTTGCACACTTTTTATTATAAAAATGAATACCCTGCGTTCGTACATACCACGTAATATGTTTTATTCAACATACGTTGACGATTTACAAATAGGTTTTAAATCTTGTAATCCCTCATCATGCGAGCGACAGGTACAGCTCTGTGTCAAGAAGGTCTGGAAATGGGCAGACGAGAACGGTTTCCGTCTGAATCCGCAAAAGAGCTCCTGCGTTCTGTTCTCTAGGAAGAGAGGCCTCCACGCCGATCCCCATATAGAGTTGCAGGGTCAGCTTGTAGCTGTTAAAGAAGAACAGAAATTTTAACACGAAAGTGTTTTATGCCGGGGTCCACCAAGTACATCCGTCCGGATATGACGTTTATAAACTGGACGCCAACGGGTGAGAAAGAAAAAAAAACAAGAAAAGATAACCCGCTGGGAATCGAACCCACGACGTTGCGGCCGCGACGGCAAGCGCCCGACGCACTACCGAGTAAGCTAACTCGGGAGATGATAGACACGGCGCGAACGCGCCTTATATCTTTCACACATTCTCTTTCGCAGCGGACGGAGCGGGGTGGTGCCGCCGTCTGTGAGATGTGAGAAGAAGTTATGCTTCACGATCGACACTTACTAGCGCTTCCACCGAGATTGCACGCGACATCGGAGGTAATGGTTAAAGCGTCTCGATACCAGAGAGGTAGACTGGCCGCGCTGGCGTCGCCGAGGCACCCTTGACGCAATTACGTGGTTACGTTCTTTGCCTTTCGCTTCGTGTTAGCGTGCGTCGGCTCATCGGAGTAGTGTAGCTTCCACGTGCACCAACGGGATTTCTCCGCGGCCGACTGCTTCAATTGCGAGAGCACCGACTAACAAAACTGCTGCAATATGCGTTGCAGAAAGGACGCGATTTCGACGGGCGAATGTCGTGCCTTGGTGGAGCGAGAGCCGCGCCTGCGAGACAGAGGCCAGCGGGACGCACGCGTTTGCGGCTGAGGCTACGAACCTCTACCTCCAGTGTTGCTGAAGCGCAGTGTGTGTTATGTATGCATGAGCACAGGCGTCGGCTACCCATTACTAGAAAGCGCACACCGTGCCGTTTCTGTCATTAATTGACGACGCTTTGAAGAAGCGCATACCGGGTACCACTGTTGATTATGAGCTTGTTGATATCATCCTTACGCGGGATTCACGATTCGCTGTGTCCAAATATATGTTCACACCGTCAGCTACCACAACGGTTTAATAATGATCATGGGCGTTTCGTCGCGATAGAGACATGCTGTCAACATCGGTGCATCCACGTCAACGGTGCTATAGCTGCCAAACACGAATAAACATTGTACAAGCTCTCATATCACTACGCAATAAGCACTACTTCCGTGAAGACATGTTTAACTTTCGTGTTCTACCGATTCCTATGACGGAGAGATCAGCCATGTTTTTTTAGGCATAATTCTAGACACGAAGCTCACGTTTGTACCACACATTAAGTACATTAAGGATGGATGAAGACAATGAACATCCTAAGGTGCTGTCCCGCACAACTTGGGGCAGCGACAGAAAATGTCTTATGAGCCTCTATAAAAGCCTGATACGCACGCGTCTAGACTATGGGGCGGTAGCTTTCCAGTCTGCAACACCAGCCACCTTGAAAATGCTGGACTCTGTCCACCATTTAGGCACTCGCCTTTCTACGCGTGCCTTTCGAACAAGCCCCGTGGAAAGCCTTTACGCGGAATTGGACGAATGGTCGCTAAATACACAAAGGTCATACCTATCTTGTACGTATTTTTTGAAGATAAATGCAAGCACGGACCATCCCGCACATCATGTCGTAAATGACATGTCCAACTGCCAGTTCTTTCAAAACCGACCCACTGTGAAAAAGCCCTTCTCGCTGCATGTGCGAGCACTAGCTGAGGAAACAGGCGTCCCATTACTCGATCACCGCTCAATGGCCCCATCTTCACACGCCTCGCCATGGAAATGGCAGGTTATAGACTGTGACACATCTTTCGTAGATATCGCAAAGCATGCCCCCCTCTACATATACAGATGTACTTCCGTGAACTGACACATAAATACACCTGTCCCGAATTTTTCACTCACGCGTCCAAGTCTCACGCAGGTGTGTCCTACGCAGCGATATGCCCATCATATATATATATATATATATATATATATATATATATATATATATATATATATATATATATATATATATATAGCTTAACAATGGTGGAGACGTGGCTAAGGACTACGTATATTTGCAGCATGTTCTGCCTATTGTTTAGGTGCTTATTGATAAAACAGTAGCATGTCATTACAATGTGAACATGTATGAAATGGCATGAAGTGTTAAAACCGATTCAGAGAATAATTTTACGAATGACAGAAATTTCAGCTAGTTTATAGGAATTCCTTGTAGGATGAAGGCATGCAGACGTGAAAGAGAAAAGACACAGACAAGCCAAACGCTTCTCTTTCCGTGTTGCATGGCTTACTTTCTTCTAGAAGAAACATTTTTGTGTTTTACGCGAGCGGCAATTGTTATGAGACTCATCTATATAAACATTGAGTAGTATTTTATTTCCCCCAGAGGTATCGAGTTCACCACTGTAAAGTTGCTACAAAATCTTGTTGCGGCTGTCATGCATCTACCACTCTGTTCCTGTTTGAGTAAACCTGGTGGAAGCGCCTTCTTGAGTAACAAGAGGTAGTGGCACCAACTTTCGTCGATTGTCAGATAAAACCCTAATGGTGTTGCTCTGATTTGAAGTTCTTTTGAAATTCTTGATCAATCTCTATAAAACTTGTCTAGTTTATTTGTATATGTACGCTGCTTTTGAAAATGCAATATTTTTTTACTATTATATGTCGCGTTAATTAAGTATATCAAACATTTCATGTGCCAGGTTAGGCCTGCACGAGTTACAAACCTGAACGAGTTACAAAGTAAGCATATCACAATAATATGAAATGGGAACTGTATGCAACATAACCAGCATGCATGTTCTAAACCCACTTAACAATAGTTATAGTATGGTGAACATTAACGAGTAAGTGTATGTCTAGCTGGTGATTCGCTCACGAGAGTTCAATATTATGTAACTTTTAACTCATCGTCATCATCATCATCAGCCTGTCTACGCCCACTGCAGGGCAAAGGCCTCTCCCATGTTCCGCCAATCAACCCGGTCTTGTGCTTTCTGCTGCCACGTTATACCTACAAACTTCTTAATCTCATCTACCTAGCTAATTTTCTGTCTCCCCCTCACGCGTTTGCCATCTCTTGGAATCCAGTCAGTTACCCTTATTGACCACCGGTTATCCTGCCGACGTGCTACGTTCCCGGCCCATATCCATTTCTTCTTCTTGATTTCAACTATGATATCCTTAACCCCCGTTTGTTCCCTGACCCACTCTGCTCTCTTCCTGTCTCTTAAGGTTACACCTATAATTTTCCTTTCCATCGCTCGCTGCGTCGTCCTCAATTTAAGTTGAACCCTCTTTGTAAGTCTCCAGGTTTCTGCTCCGTAGGTAAGTACCGGTAAGATGCAGCTGTTATATACCTTCCTCTTGAGGGATAGTGGTAGACTACCATTCATGATTTGATAATGCTTGCCGAATGAGCCCGATCCCATCCTTATTCTTCTAGTTATTTCACTCTCATGGTTCGGCTCCGCGGTTACTACCTTTCCTATGTAGACGTACTCCTTTATAACTTGCAGTGTCTCGCCACCTATTGCAAAGCGCTGTTCTCTGCCAAGATTGTTCCACATTACTTTAGTTTTATGCATATTAATTTTCAGACCTACTCTTCTACTTTCCGTATCCAGTTCAGTAATCATGAGCTGTAATTCGTCTCCCGCGTTACTCATCAATGCAATGTCATCCGCGAATTGCAGGTTACTGAGATACTCTCCATTAACTCCTATCCCTAATTCTTCCCAACCTAGGGCCCTGAAAACCTCCTCCAAACACGCGGTGAAGAGCATTGGAGAGATCGGGTCCCCCTGCCGTACGCCCTTCTTTATTGGGATCATTTCGCTTTCTTTATGGAGGACTATAGTGGCTGTGGATGCGCTGTATATTTCTTCCATTATGTTTATATAGGCTTCGTCGATGCCCTGATTCCGCAGTGCCTGCATGACTGCTGATGTCTCCACCGAATCAAATGCCTTCTCGTAATCTATGAAGGCTATGTATAGGGGTTGGTTGTATTCCGCGCATTTCTTTATCACCTGATTGATACTATGAATTTGGTCTATTGTTGAGAAGCCTGTACGAAATCCTGCCTGGTCCCTTGGTTGATTGAACTCTGTCGTATTAATTCTGTTAGCAGTTACTTTTGTAAATAGCTTGTAGACAACGGACACTAAGCTGATGGGCCTGTAATTTTTCAGGTCTTTGACGTCCCCTTTCTTATGGATCAAGATGATGTTGGCATTCTTCCAAGATTCTGGTATCCTCCCCGTCGAAAGACACTTCGTATACAGGGTGGCCAGTTTTTCTAACATAATCTCTCCTCCGTCTTTCAACAGGTCTGATGTTACCTGATCCTCACCAGTGGCTTTGCCTCTTTGCATTCCCTTTAGGGCTTTCTTTACTTCTCCTGTCAATACTGGGGGGATGTCAGATCCCTCTGGGATATTACTGCTTCTTACGTTATCATCCTGACTGTCTCGGCTGCTGTACAGATCTCTGTAATACTCTCCGCAACCTCAACTGTTCTCATATTGGTTGTGACCTTGCCTTCCTTGTCCCTTAATGCATACATCTGATTTTGCCTATGCACAGTTTTGTCTTCGAGCTTTGAGGCTTCTTCCATTCTTTAGAGCGTGCTCAATTCTCTTCATATTATACTTTCTTATGTCGGCTACTTTACGCCGTTGATTAACTTTGAAAGCTGCGTCAGCTCTATTTGTCTTTTAACTCAAACGGGTTAAAACGCGGGTTCGTATGTGGGAGTGGGTTCATGAACATTATGAGAACAGCGCAGTAAACTCCTTTGAAATTATTGCATACAGTTTTTATCCCCTAATTATAGCGATATGTCGATTTACTTTGTAACTCTCGAAGTTTGGAAAGGCTTGCTCATCAAGACACAAGAATTTTTTATGTGTTAAAACTGCGTTTTCTTCCAGATAATTGCATATTTGAAATCGCCACATAAGTAAACCTAAACTCAGCAAGTTTCATCAATCTCGACGAAGAAGAAAAAAAACACATTATTTGTTTCAGAGTGTCTTATTGAGTACAACGAAGTCGTCACACTGACTCTTGCCAGGGGAGCCATATACACCACTGTCCTTAAGGACAACGGAGTCAAAGGAACGCTCGAGTGGGGGTCAGCGTTACCATGGCAAAGGGGTCACCCTGACTACCTAGAGGTACTAGCGAAAAATAAAAGGTAGTCGCGTAGACTCCTGCGTTGGGAGTAATACATACTCTCTCTGCTTGTGAAGAAGGGAGTCGTTGGTCTGAAGAACGAAGGGAGTCGTTTGACACCCCACAAGGTCATCATCATGTGTAGCAAGGCGATTACCACCCAAAGGTAGTCGTACAGACACCCTTTTACAGCGAAGCTGTTATGAGATCACTTCAGCGGCAGTTTTTGGCGCCGTAGTTGTCCGCCGCCGCCGGGGTCCGTAACCAGTATCGCTCGAATAAGAAAAAAAGAAAATAAGAAAAAAATTCCAGGATGGAACAAGGATCGAACCTGGGCCTCTGCGTGGGAGCACAGTATTCAACCTCAGAGCCATGCCGGTGCTTGAAACTGCTTTGCAAAAGTCCTATACAGGCTTCATGTCGGCAAGGAACCACGTTAACATATGCAATATAGCATGGTAGAAGAGTGAAATAAGCACCAAGCGTCGCACAACGCGAATTCTGTAACCAGGCGTCACACAATGCGAATTGCGCAACGAGTAGGTTGTTGAATGCTTCCAACCCATTACAAAGGGCTCCGCCATAATTCATCGTCATCAGGCACAGCATCAACAAAGTGCGCATAATGCCTTACATGCGTTTAGCAGGTACCGTGGCTCTCCGTAGAATGACGAAAAATGGCATAGTGCCTGATTCCTAACTTCTCAAAAATTACAATGATTTATAGCACAGTAGGTTCCTCGCAAGCGCACTTGTACTAGTTGCCAAGGAAGACCATGAGCGCATGATCCATTTCCTCGGGGTCTCAATAAAGTTCTTTGTCCCCACCCCCTCTCTCTCTCTCCCACGTCAACGTATGTTTACAGCGTTGCGGAAGAGGAAATAGTGACCGGGCCTCACCCAGTGCAAATTACCTAACTGGGGGGCCCTATAAAGCTTCCAACCCATTACAAAGGGCTGAGCCATAATTCTTCATCGTCATCAGTCGTCGCGTCAACAAATTGCACATAATGCCTTACAGACGTGTAGCTGGTGCCTCGCTTCTCCGCAGAATGACAAATAATGGCTTAATAGGTGCTTCCCAACTTCAAAAATTGTGATTATTGGCGTAGTGGGTACCTTGCTAGTTTACTTGCATTAGTAGCCCCAACAAAGTTTAGAAGGGGCTCTAGAAATGCGCTCTTCCAGCTTTCGCTGTGACTGTGCTGCGCTTTCCGCGCAGGCCTGGCGTTTTTCTAAGAGTGTAGATAGAACAGTCGCGTCAACGAAAAAGGGTGAACAGCCGCGCGTGGTGCAGTGCTGCGCCAAGTGGGCGCCTTCATTTGACGCCACCGCTCTTTTGCGCTCCTGTAAACGAATATTTAAGCACCGGGAAGTCTGGCCCACGTATACACGGCCACATGATAGCGGTAACATATCCACGACGCAGGTTGCACATTCGACAAAAGGCGAGCTGTGCTTGAAATGACACCTCTTATTTTCTAGGCACTTGGCTTTCGCTTTCTGTCTATTCTGCCACATACATTGTCAACTTAAATTTGAGCCGAAAAACCACCTTGACATCTCAAGATGAATCGATACCAACTAGCCCAGATGGCAGTTTAGCTACATTAGGCGATCCTTTACGAACCTACGAGACTGACATTACCGATTGAGAATTTCTTGCGGTAAACATTACCGCACCAAATTGAAAGCTTATAAACGACTTTCAAAATGCACTCCACATACTGGTTAGGATTTCGATGTTTCACAGCAGAAACACTGAACTCCTTCGGTTTACCTTCATGTCCACGCTATAACTGCTTCCAGTATACTCAAGTTGCGTGCCAGGCCGTCAACGTAGGGAATGAAAGCCGTCTTGCGGTTTTTTGAAGTGGCTGCTTCCACTGCGTGCCCCTCTTCCCCCCTCTTGACATCTTTTATTGAACTGTTGCACACTGAATTTATCACGTGCGGGGGTAGCCGGATTCCTGGACTTTCAATGCTTTACTTCTGAAAGTATCACTTACGAGACGCGGATACGATTTCTGCAAAGCTCGCGGCGGCTCCATTCTCGAAGCGAAAATGTTTGAGGCCCGTGTACGTGGATTTAGCTGCTGGTTAAAGAAACCCAGGTGGTCGAAATTTCCGGATCCCTCAACTACGGCGTCTCTCATAATCATATCCTGGTTTTGGGGACGTTAAACACCAGATTATTACGTTCGTACCTGTAATCTAGCCCTGGTTTCACACTCCTTGGTGTCAAGAAGGGGTAAAATGGACGCACAGTGGGAGCAGCCACATAAAAAAGAACCGCAAGGTGGCTCTCTTTCCCTACTTGTACGGGCTGGCACACAACTTGAAGCATGTTAGAAGCAAGTATAGTGTGGACCTGAAGTTAACAGCGAGAAACAAGCTGGCATGCTTGTCGTCATCATCATCATCAGCCTGTCTACGCCCACTGCAGGGCAAAGGCCTCTCCCATGTTCCGCCAATCAACTCGGTCCTGTGCTTTCTGCTGCCACGTTATACCTGCAAACTTCTTAATCTCATCTACCCACCTTTTTTGTCCCCCTCACGCGTTTGCCATCCCTTGGAATCCAGTCAGTTACCCTTAATGACCACCGGTTATCCTGCCGACGTGCTACGTGGCCGGCCCATATCCATTTCTTCTTAATTTCAACTATGATATCCTTAACCCCCGTTTGTTCCCTGACCCACTCTGCTCTCTTCCTGTCTCTTCCTGTCTGCGGAATCAGGGCATCGACGAAGCCTATATAAACATAATGGAAGACATCTACAGCGCATCCACAGCCACTATAGTCCTTCATAAAGAAAGCGACAGAATCCCAATAAAGAAGGGCGTACGACAGGGAGACACGATCTCTCCAATGCTATTCACCGCGTGTTTACAGGAGGTTTTCAGGGCCCTAGATTGGGAAGAAGTAGGGATAAGAGTTAATGGAGAGTATCTCAGTAATCTGCGATTCGCTGATGACATTGCATTGATGAGTAACGCGGGAGACGAATTACAGCTCATGATTACTGAACTGGATACGGAAAGTAGAAGAGTAGGTCTGAAAATTAATATGCATAAAACTAAAGTAATGTGGAACAATCTTGGCAGAGAACAGCGCTTTGCGATAGGTGGCGAGACGCTGGAAGTTGTAAAGGAGTACGTCTACTTAGGACAGGTAGTAACCGCGGAGCCGAACCATGAGAGTGAAATAACTAGGAGAATAAGGATGGGATGGGGCTCATTCGGCAAGCACTATCAAATCATGAATGGTAGTCTACCACTATCTCTCAAGAGGAAGGTATATAACAGCTGCATCTTACCGGTACTTACCTACGGAGCAGAAACCTGGAGACTTACAAAGAGGGTTCAACTTAAATTGAGGACGACGCAGCGAGCGATGGAAAGGAAAATGATAGGTGTAACCTTAAGAGGCATGCTTGTGCCATAGGTTAATAAACCATAGGAGTTATGTGTTGGCCCTGTGCAACATCGAAAACCTAACCACTATGTAGAGTGTGTTTCGAAAGTCGTTTATATGATTCCTATTTAGCTATAAGGTTTACATTGGTCAATCTGGTAGGTTCGTAAACGAATGCCTTATGGAACACTACGTATCCTTCAAAGCTTCAGCCCATCCGCATCTCTTCAATGCATTGCCATAATTGTGGTTGTTATCCTGTGTTGCATGAAGCTGAGATATTGTTTAAGCATAAAGATCAGTCAACACGTGAAATAGTGGAGGCTTTTCATTAAAAAAAAAGTGGTCGTGACTTTTAGTCAACCATCCATCGCGTTACGTAATGAGTATGACTTTCTTGATAAGTGAGGTTTGTTAGTTTCACTAGGCTGTTACCTTTGTCTTGGTATTAAGGGCAGCTAGGCCTCTTGTTCGACTACACATGTGCAATTTGGTTCTGTACTGCTTTTAAATGTTAATCTCTTTATTAAATATTCAGTTGTGAGTTAGGCGTTGTCCTGTGAAGTTCTTAGTTCTTCTATCCTCGTTTTTCGTACGCTTAAAAACTTTTGCTTTGAACATGATATTCATGTTTCCACCTGTCTTTTATGTTTGTCATACAGTCATGTTGCGCAATGCCGATTTTGGTGTATATAAAACAAGCGAAACGGACGCCAGCGCACCATGCGCGTGACACGTAAATCATGCCGTAGACAATAGGCATATCGTGATTTTCATGTTACCATCTGTCACTTATGTTCGTCATAGAGTCACGTCGCGCAATATCAATTTTGGTGTATATCAAGCTAGCGAAACGGCCGCCAGAACACTTTGCAGAACGCTAGTACGCTTTGCAGAACACTGTCTCTACACTTATTGCGAAGCGTGGTGAGCCAAGTGCCCACTTGTTAAATCAACGCACACCTCTGTGCCTTTCTTTTTGGCATGACTGAGAAGGGTAAAGCAAGAGAAGACATCCAGATCAATAAAAGACCAGGCGGACGGTATCTTTCGTATTGACCGGTCGAATCGCGTAGAATCTGTTCTTCCCCTGGCAGTAACCCCTTAACCAGGGGTTAAGGGGAACCCCTTAACAGGTAGTGGTGGCACTACATGGTGGCTCATACGGGCGTCATAATAAAGCGTGATTGGAAGTGTTAGACGCCTAGTCAAACACGAAACGTGATCGTCGGCGTCAACGCGAGTGATGCGAAAAATCAATCGCGCGCTTACGTCACACAATGACACCAATTATGATGGACAAATTCCCAAAAGCTTGTCTTGAGAAATTTCTAGCAGATGCATAGGGAACCGAGTTATTCCCAAGGAAGTTCAAACAATAATTTCCTTATATTTTCCTTGTATATTCTAGCATAGGGTGTCTGTAGAAGGCAGAGAACACAACACGCCATAGAAACTGTCCATGGAGCCAAATACTCAAGGGCACAACTAACCTAAGTCAGCCCTAGAAGCCTCGGTGCTCGTTCTGGTTCTTGTTTCCGAGTTTGGCCGCATACACAAGAAGATTTGCTATAAACTTCGCAATAAAAACTACCGCGACAAGTAAGTCAACTTTCCTTCCTATCCTTTAGGCCATCGTCTACAAGATAAAACAAATTCTCAAAATGATGTTACAATATCTGTGACGGAATAGTCCCCAATGAACGAGCAAGTTCAACCAAAGAAGCAATGACACAATTGACATACATGAATGGTGAATCAATGACTGAAAAAAATTACACCATCTCCCACTAAAGGGAACCATGTGGGGATGCGAAGCAATGCATGGGCGACTTAAAGATTCGTTCAACACGGCACCTTGGCCGATGTTAACGCATCCCTGCAAGTGGAGCACACCATGAATTCACTGTAGTTGCTGTTGTTACTCGTCCCCGAACTCTTGTTGGAGCATGTCACGCGGGTTCATCGCACGTCTGGAGAATCTCGTTCCCCGACGCCATCACGTGGTTACTGAGAAAGCGTAAGGGGAAGAGGCCACAGCGTCTTACCCCGCCCCTTACACAGGCCCGAACGCGCTAGCGCGTGCCAACGCGTTCTGACTAGGATAAATTCGTTGGTTCATCGCGCGTCTGCAGAATCTCGTTCTTAGACGCCATCACATGACTGCTGAGAGAGTGTAAGGGGGAGAGGCCACAGCGCCTTACCCAGCCCCTTACACAGGCCCGAACGCGCTAGCGCGTGCCAGCACACATGGTTTTGTCTGCGTTACGCCAAGCTACGACAGCATACGGCAGCCCGGGCCCCTAAAGTGCTCTGCACGAATCATCATCAAGGCGGTCGAAGAAAATGAGAAGAAGACTACTCCTTGGCGCGAGCGCGCGCTCAGATGGCTATGCTAGGTAGAACGGTCGCCAATAAAACTACGGACACAGCCCCTCGTCCATCTAATAACATACAACTCATTTCGAGTTGCCTAACTCATGCGAAAATGTAGAAATTTACTCTAAGTTGCGGCTTTCCCCAGAATGTTTTTTGAATGGCATCAGGGTGGCGTCTTTCACCTTTCCAATGTTCGTGAGCCCCTGGAACGGCCCCACAAAAGACGCTTAAACGGAACGCGCAGCGTCTTAACCAGTGGTATTTTAGTACAGCTGAACGCATTGACGCAAACGCCAACGCAAGCACATACGGCGTCATGTAGACATAAAAAAAAAATCACAGCATATCCACGGAGTGAATGATGAAGAGTGGGCGAAGCTGCGGAGGTTCATCGGTAAACCGTGAATCTTCCGTGAATTCTGCCCAGTACATCATCACCGACGTGAGATCGGGCGCGTTATACTAAAGGTTCGATGAGAGTTATGACGACTTGCAGCTCACTTTAATTTTACATGTACGCTGTGAATTTTCATTGTTTAGAAAAGCATTGCTTTAGAAAACTTCTGGCATCTTTCGTTAAGCAGCTGGCGTCTTTTCGTTTTGCTTTAGAAACATCTGGCGTTCTTTCGTTTTGCTTTTAAAAAACATCGGGCGTCTTTCGTTGGTTTATTTCATCAATCAACGGCGTTTTGAACAAAATTTTTATTGTTTATTCACGCAAAGGAGAAATCTCACCAGGCACTACCTTGGAGGTAAACAATGGCTGCTAATGGGAATGAGAGACAGAAGAAGTCGGCTTTTAGCTAACACTTACACTTCTACTTCTACTAACGTTTCCTACTGGAACATGCCAATGGCTGCTAATGGGGAATGAGAGACAGAAGAATTCGGCTTTTAGTTAATGCGCACGCTGCGAATTTTTTATTGTTCAACAACGCACGGGAAAAATCTCCCACCGGCACCACCTTGGAGGTCAAGATCTGGTACTAGCGTTACGACTGGTTGCGCACTACGACTATTACGACTACGAGGGACGAACGGATGCCGCCTTAAGGAGATTCGCCAGATCGCTTCTCGGCCTCTTGGCTAAGATCAAAGCGACAGGCAGAAGGTTTCTAGCATCAAGTTCTAGGTCGTGCCGTCTCCCGGTGCCCGCGATCGGCTTGGCCGGTCGCCTGCAGCGTGAGGATGGCATTCCGAGCCCCACCCCATAAAGCGCATTGCTTTAGTTTTAGCGCGCCCACCGACTCAACTGCCGATGACATCATCGACGCGATTGAGGAAATAACCGGACCGAGAGGACTCAAGTCTTTACAGCACCAAGGTGGAACTATGTTTTGTATCGCCGTAGCCACGGCTGCGGCGGCAGGGAAGCTTTCGGCACGTGGTAGTTTCGTGCTCAACGGTGCTGCAGTACCAGTAGCACAGGTCGGCCCTCAAGTTGTCACCGTCACGGTCTTTCGGTGTCCCCTCTTCGTCGGCGACGCCTCCCTGGCCGTGGCGTTCGCGCAGTATGGTAAAGTCCTGGAGATCTACGAGCAAACGTTTAAAGGACGCCAACATGTGGGCAACAGTCTGCGGGTCGTGCGACTGGGAATGTCAAAACCCGTACCCAACATTATGTCTGTACAAGGACATAGGGTTATGTGTGACTATAGGGGCGTGACGAAAGTTTGCTCCCGATGCGCCCAAGAGGGCCACGTTGGAAAGGACTGCCACACGCCGCGATGTGCGAGGTGTGAAACGTTTGGCCACGACACGACCGGTTGCTCCGCCCCGTGCCGCCGCTGCGCCGGGGAACACGCTACGGCAGACTGCTTACAGCCAAGGTCGTACGCCGCGGCCGTGGGGGAGAGACCAGCAGCACGTGGGCAGGCAGTTGCTACGGAAGGCGAATCACGTGGTCAAGACATGGCGGCGCCAGACGAAGCACGCGAAGTACAAGCCAGAGAGACCGACAGCTCTCCTGAAGAAGCATGCGTCAGGGACTGGAGCACGTGGGCCGACGACGCGTCCTCAAGTCTACCAGCGGAACGAGGCACGGCAGTTTCTACGGATGCGGAGTCGCTGTCCGGACTGAGTCAAGTGGCATCAACGGAATCAGAGAGCTCGGGAGCGTCAACAAGCCACAGCGCGAAAGCGTCGCTGTCACGCTCCCCTTCAGGTGCTGAGTCCGCGCCCAGCAAGCCCCCGACCGTGAAGCACACTGGTAGCCAGGTGGCCGCCGGGCGAGGACACCGCACGCACGTGGTGGATTCCCCAGTTAGGCGGACCACTACCGAACCGGCAAGCACATCACAAGACCAGCAGCCGCTGAGCCCATATCTAGGGCGGTTAAGCAAGGCCGAGACCCCAGCCTCCGAAACCCGTTGTACCAATAACGGACGTCCTCGGACAATGAGACGACATGCACGTCGACAAACCGGACCTGAAACGGCCACACCACTCGTCGTCGTCAAGTGCCGACGAGCAGGGAAACCCCCGCAAGCTGCCGGCGATGGAAACGTCGCGCCCCGGGGACCTCCCCGAGCCCGAGACCCAAGACCTGTAACGGACGTTGTGTGACCCGTCGTTCGCCGACGGGAAGGTATTGTTTTCGTTCTTTTTCCGCTTGACCTTCTCTGGCATCATGGTTAACGTTCTAACTTTAAATGTACAAGGATTTTGCAAACCAGATAAGCAGACGGAAGTTATACATTACGCTAGAGAACTGTTCATTGATATTTTATTTCTACAAGAAGTGAATTTTGTGTCGTCGTCGGATGTAGCCGCATTTCAGAGGCGGTTTAATCTTCCGTGATTCTTTTCCCTCGCTTCCACACGCAGCTGCGGGGTCGGTGTTGTGATAACGAACACCGCCCCCTTTTCGTCTGTCTTCAATATGGTTGATAGTGAGGGGCGCGTGTTGGATTTGAAATGCGTAGTAGGAAGCCTGCGCATGCGCTTTGTTTGTGTGTATGCGCCAACAAGGAAAAGGTATACGAATGCGTTTTTAAATGCGAAGCATTTCTTAGCGAATCTCTGGCACTTTGAGCGTTTCTATCTACGTATCTATCTATCTATCTATCTATCTATCTATCTATCTATCTATCTATCTATCTATCTATCTATCTATCTATCTATCTATCTATCTATCTATCTATCTATCTATCTATCTATCTATCTATCTATCTAGCCGCCTACGTCTGGTTGCTCTCATGATCGCCTCCTTAACTTCGCGTAGACCAAATTGGCATGGGAGGGTAAGATGACTTGACGAATATGACTGTCGGGTCATGACATGAATAACGTGAAAATCCTGTCGCCTACGTCGTCAAACCCTTTCCACTGGACACGTGTGGCATATACCCGTTTACCACCGGCCGCGGTGTACGGGTAAGCGCCACGGGTGATTGACAGTTTATATCTACCCAGGAACGGCGAGAACAGACATTGGTAATTTAAATGCGAGAGCGTTGAGAAAACCCGGCATCGGCAGCGTTCACCCGACGAATGGAAAGCATAAAAATCAGAATCCAAGCAGGAATCGAACCTAAGCATTCTGCGTGGCAATTAGGTATTCTACCACAAAGCAACGCCAGGTCTACAAACTGGTTTGGAAAAACAGCCTATGCAGGCGTGATGACGGTGCAACGTCAGTTGTGGTTGTGGGTCTGGGTATCTAATTTTACAAGAAAGCAATAAACACTACATATGTAGTGCTACAATACAGACGTCATATCACATTAACGTCCGGGATTCCAGTGTTGGCTCTGCTTTTGTAGCAGTCTAATAAGTATTACATTTTATTCCTATGATTCAGCAAGCTATATTGAAGCATTGCTCGACCCCGGAGGAATACTATAACGAAAGTTGCATATGATATTCACATCATCGCAGCGTGAAGTGCACTTAGTCCGCCAGAACGACGCAGTGTCCTCTTCATTTCTTACGAGGCGGGGCGATGTCCTCATGCGGACCGAGGATTATGACAGATTGATTGACAGCCGCTTTGTAGACTAGGCTGCGTAGGTCACATACGTCCAGGTAGCCTACGAATACGACAAGCGCCATCCACTGATGTAGATCTACGTAGCCCTATCTAGGCCTACGAGCTTCAACGGCCTAACCCTCATCAACGCGATGGGTGACTTCAGATTCCGACATGTCGGCGGCTCTATCGACAGACACTTTGTCGACGAAATGACCGAGGCATCCGCGATTTCTAACAGCTGTACTATAACTCATACTTCACTACACATGGACCTCTCGCCACCGAGTCACGAGCGGCGTCTAGTGCTCACTGATCATGGTAATGATGACCTTGTTCAAGAACTGTTAGGAACCCTTTCCACACATGAACACGGGTTCGTGAAACTTGCGTGCTTTCTCCACGATAACAGACAAGTATAAGTACCACATATCAGCTTACCGCTTCTGGTGTTGGTAATACCCACGTTGCCGTTGGCAGCGTTACCCAACTGTAAACAACTGGTTTATAACACATATGCGGCTCATCAGCATATATGTGTGCATATAAAATTTGTACAGATCTTTAACATCACTTCGTAACGTTTCGCTCAGTAAAAAAAAATACGCCACAGTCACCTTCCCGCCGCATGCTTCGCATAACATCGACTGTCGCGGTACGTGGGGTCTGCCGAATTTTTCCAATCCCTGACTTCCTATCTCTTTGATGATTGTGCCACAGTTTTGTGCGGGGATTTTAATTGTGTCTTAGATAGCGTGCGAGACGTCCGTGGCCCAGGACAGGGCAGGAACACAAGCAATGCACGAGAACTCGCCACCTTAGACCGGGACTTTGGCCTTCACGACGCGTGGGTCCTTAAGAAAGGCGGAACATTTGTTCCGACGTGAAAAAGAGGAACCTCCGAAACCAGATTGGACAGGTTCTACGTGAGTGAAGGTCTAGTTCCCGTGGTAGCTGACGTGGCGGCGGGCTCGTTTCCGCCAGAATCGGGTCGCATATCCGACCATTATCCCGTAATCCTATCTATGGCTTTGCCAGATCGTCGCCTAGAAGGGAAACGTTTCTGGAAGCTTGACCTCGCGGTGCTTGCGGACGACGAATCGAAGATATCCTACGCGCGGGGATCAACAGAACGCTGACAAACGCGAGAAACCCTTCCCTGGAGTGGGACGCCCTCAAGTCGCAGTGGGCCCACCGCCACGTCACTGGCCGAAGGAGAGTGGCAGGAATGCCAAAATGAGACTCGCGCACGATCTGAATGAAACCCTGAGAAGGATCAGGATAGTTAACGCCGGAGCCCAGCTGACCCCAACTACGAGAGAGTATTTGGGGCTATTGAGAGCGAGGTACGATAGGCTCTTCCTAAGGACGACCCAAAAGGCGAACTTATACGCACAGGACACCATATTCCGAGACGCTCCGGAGCTCACCCGATTTTTGCGATCGCGGCGCTCGCCAGACGGCCCGAGCAGTTATGTAATGTCAGTCAGCATGCCGGACGGGTCCGTGTCTGAATGTGTCGCGGATATAGACAGGCGCTTCTCCGAATACTTCGCAGACCTGTTCACCGAAGGAGATATGGCCGCAGATTCGGACGCGCTCAACAAGGAGTTAGAAGGACTGTGCGCGACAGTATCAAAATTGCCGGCTGCAGCGAGCGAGAGCCTCTTGAAAACGGTCTCCGCGGCCGAAGTATTTTCGATATTACGGTCGATGAAGGTGGGTTCAGCCCCGGGCCCGGACGGCCTGCCAACGGAGTTCTATAAAGTATTTTGGCCGGAAATCGGTAAAGGCCTTGTAGGAATGATAAATGAAATCCTAAGCAATGAAAGGGTGCCGGAGTCGTTGAAAGAAGGGAAACTAATTTTGATACCTAAAGAAGATAAAGATCACCGACTACCCGGTCATGGCGACCGATAACCGTACTAAATGCCGACTATAAGATATTTGCGACAGTCCTGGTGAGCCGACTCAAACACTGGTGGCCAGATGTGATATGCACCCAACAAGTGGGCTCGGTCGCCGGTAGAAACATCTTTAACGCCCTGACGCTCACTCGTGACCTTCTCGCCTACATGGACCACACATAGACACCAGGCCTTTGCGTATTCCTCGATCAGGAACATGCATTCGACCGAGTTCGGCACGAATACCTTTTTGCCATATTAGGAGTATACGGATTCCAGCCAAAAGTGATCGATCTGTTCCGGATCATATACAGCAATATGACGAGTACCCTGGTGATAAATGGGGTGGCGAAGGGGAAGATACGGCTAACCAGAGGCGTTCGACAGGGGTGCGCCTTGAGCCCCATGCTGTTTGTCCTATGCATCGACCCCTTCATTCGCTCGATCTCAGCGGATGCAAAAATACGCGGACTTCCGCTTCCGGGAACAGAGACGGTGACGGTATCTGCGTATGCGGATGATGTAACGGTGTTTGTTAGAGACCTAGATAGTTTGTTTCAGGCGCTGAGGCGCTTTGAAGATTACGGTAGGCTCTCGGGAGCGAAACTAAACATCAGTAAAAGCAGTGCCTTGGTGCTGGGCGATCTGCACCAGACGAGCCTACCTTGTAGTCTAAGGATAGAAAAAAAGATAAAGATTCTTGGGGTCACGTTCGAGCAAAAAGGAGTCGCATCAGATGTCTGGGACGATTTGGTACAGGAGGTAGTGGATTCCACACAAAAGGCAATGAGGTGTAACTTCTCGTTTGCTGAAAAGGCATACTTCATTAAGTGCATCTTTTTGGCACGCGTCTTCTATGTTGCACGTGTAACGTTGCCTCCGCCACCAGTGTTGCAGGTTCTTCACCGAGCCGTGTTCTCCTTTTTTTGGGACGGAAGCACGGAGCGCCTCCAGAGAGACGCACTACGCCTACCGCGGTGCTTCGGCGGCTACGGTCTCCCGTGTATAGGAACGATGGCACAGCTGCTCGCACTTAGAACAGTGCTAGGAATATTGGATGATGTAGGGGCACCCGCAAGGCCACTTGCCATGTTTTTTCTAGGCCCGCTACGCAGAACAATCGTCCCCAGGGCATTAGGAAACCTATACCCGAGTGCGGTGAACACCCCCGCTTACTACCGAGCGCTAGTGGCGCTTTCTCGAGAACTCACGGCTTTGGACTCGGACCTAAATCCACGGGAAGTTCCGCCAGCAAGGCTGTGCGAACAACTGGTGTCAGCCAGAACGACACTAAATAGCCCACCACCAACGTTCCCCTGGCTGGAACTGACATCAGGCAGATTACCCAAAGAGGCTGCCGACCTACAGTGGCGGAGGGCCTCGCGTATTTTGCCGACCCTGGATCGCCTCCAGCGATGGGGGACAGTGCAGTATGCGAGGTGCCCCAACTGCGGCAGTACCGAAACAGCGGCACAAGCCGTCTCGACTTGCGTGGTCGCAAGGACCTTCTGGCGACTTGTTCATAGAAGTATGCCCAGTTTGCGTGTAGCGAACTACTACACGAGAGACCGGTGGCCCCGAGAAGCCCTCGGCAGGTTAGCTATAGCCGCGGGCGAATATGTTCTCTGGCGCAATCGCTGCAGGGCATGCGTCCGTCGGAGACGTTTGTGGCTACAGTGGCCGTTGTTAGCTCAGTTTAGGAGGACAATATTAAGCTTTCTGGAGTCCCAACTGTCAATACATGGCGAAGACGAATTCCTGCGGCACTGGTCCTGCCCGTTCTTGAGCGTTGTAAACGGTAAAGTGAGGCTCTCGTTGGTTTTCCCCGACCAAGAAGTGTTTTGAAATGTACATAATTTCTGGCCGTGCCATGGCCACATGTGAGGTTTGTTGACAATACTTTCTGTCACGGCTACAGTATGCCTCAATATGTTTGGTTGTGATATTTAGACAGTAAAGAAAACTGTTCTGTATGAAGGTGTTAGTGCTGTATGTCAAACTGAGCATTGTAGGGTTCAGTGCCTTTCTGTAACGCTGTCGGTGTGGATTTCTCAGAAAATAAACATTTTCTCAATTTCACCTTAAGGAGCTTCGCCCCTAAAAATCACAGCATATCCACGGAGTGAATGATGATGAGTGGGCGAAGCTGCGGAGGTTCATCGGTAAACCGTGAATCTTCCGTGAATTCTGCCCAGTACATCATCACCGACGTGAGATCGGGCGCCCACCACTAAAGGTTCGATGAGTTATGACGACTTGCAGCTCACTTTAATTTTACATGTACGCTGTGAATTTTCATTGTTTAGAAAACCATTGCTTTAGAAAACATCTGGCATCTTTCGTTAAGCAGCTGGCGTCTTTTCGTTTTGCTTTAGAAACATCCGACGTTCTTTCGTTTTGCTTTTAGAAAACATCTGGCGTCTTTCGTTGGTTCATTTCATCAAGGCGTTTTGAACAAAATTTTTATTGTTTAATCACGCACAGGAGAAATCTCACCAGGCACTACCTTGGAGGTAAACAGTGGCTGCTAATGGGAATGAGAGACAGAAGAAGTCGGCTTTTAGCTAACACTTACACTTCTACTTCTACTAACGTTTCTTCTGGAACATGCCAATGGCTGCTAATGGGGAATGAGAGACAGAAGAATTCGGCTTTTAGTTAACGCGCACGCTGGGAATTTTTTATTGTTCAACAACGCACAGGAAAAATCTCCCACCGGCATCACCTTGGAGGTCAAGATCTGGTACTAGCGTTACGACTGGTTACGCACTACGACTACGACAACTACGAGGGACGAACGGGTGCCGCTTTAAGGAGCTTCGCCCCTAAAATTGCAGTACCTTAGCTCTAGCTCGGCTATGCCAGGATATACGTAGCGTTTGCAAAGGTTCAGCTGATTATTCTTAGCTTTCCACATTCTCTAGCATTAGCTTGCTTGTCACGCTTACTGCTGCTCCAATGATACAGACAGGGTACACGTTTTATGTGGCACATGCATACTTATTTTTGCCAAATGTCAGGTTGCTTCTCTGTTGCCACGCAGACGGCTCGGTGGTCAGTGAAGTAACACGCTGCCGTCTCTATGGCCCCAACACATTAACCGCTAATTGCCAGGCTACTACTTCGGGATCCGATGAGATAATTTTCTCGGCTCTTCTGCGGAGTCGAGCAGCATTTGCACTCTCCTTCTCAATGGTGTTACCGATGTGCAAACGCCAGTAAGAGGTGCTATCAAGCAACCCCGGCGCAGTGTTAGACAGTGACTGCACAGCGTAGGCGCAAAGTATTGTTAAGGAGGAGAAGGAGGATACAACTTTTTTCAAAAGAAAGTTCGGGGGTTTGGAGATGCCGCTTGTCTGCAACGACCTCTTCCCCTGCAATGACGGCTTTTTGCAGCTCTCTGTTGTGGGACCTGCTGTATTTCAAGAACGCAGGATCAGAGGGTTCCGCGTCTGAACGCGACGGCGTCAAGCCTGGAGCTGACGGCGCCGTGCCGACGGTCTGCGCTTCGTTTCCATTACCCGTCTGTGGGCAGCTTATATCGTCCCCGTGAAATGGGATATCGCCTGGCGCGCTGCGGCGGCGCAAATGGTCTACGTGGCAGAATCTTACTTGCCCCGAAACAAACACTAGGTATGTCATGGCGGACCTTCTGTTGCCTATCTTTCCGGGAAACCACTTAACGGTTTCACCTCGAACGCTTCTTACGTAAACGAGATCCCCTATTTCAAACTGTCTTGAGCGACCTCGGTGTCTGTCTGCGCTCTCCTTTATGTGCGTCGTTCTTTCGTTCATTTTTTGTGCAAGGTCTGGTATTAGCATTGAGAGCCCCGTGCGCACTTTCCATCTCAAGAACAATTCAGCTGGCGTCTGCCCTGTGACTGTATGGGGAGTGGTTCTGTACCCAAACACGAAGTTTTTCTTTTGGTCACTAACTCCCTGCAGCAGAAGCGACTTCTTCAGCGTTTGTACTGCTCTTTCTGCCGCCCCATTTGATTGTGGGTGGTAAGGAGGAGTTAGCGTGTGTTTCACACCGTTTACTTTTAGAAAGTCCTCAAATTCTTGGGCTCTGAACTGAGGGCCATTGTCTGTAACAATTTCGTGTGGCAATACATATGCAGCAAACACAGATCTCACTACTTCGATTGTCTTTTGCGCTGTGGTGGAGTTCATGATTTTTACCTCTAGCCACTTCGAATGGGAGTCCACAGCAAGGAGAAATGATTTGCCATTTTTCTCTGCAAAATCTAAGTGTACTCTCTCCCACGCATTCTCACACCATCTCCACGGTTGCAATGGAGTGGGCTGACCGAACGAAGCAACACTCTGGCAAATATCACACTTTCTAGTGATTTCCTCAATACTGCGATCAATAGCAGGCCACCAGACCACTGATCTAGCGATTGCCTTCATGTTAGTGATACCGATGTGCTGTTCGTGCAGCAATCCAAGAACGTCACTTTGAAGTGAAGCGGGAATCACAACTCTGTTATTCCACACTAAACAACCCATGTGCACACTCATTTCTAACTTCCTTACAAAGTACGGCTTTAGTTCGTCAGAAACTTTGTTTGGCCAACCGCTCCATGTGAATTAACGTACAACGCGGAGTACTTCATCGCTGGCTGTCTCTAGCTCAACCTCTTTAACTGTGACAGGAAGGTCTTGTATCGGTGCAAAATAAAAAATGCTTCCAGACTCTTCAGTAGTTTCAGGCAGGGGGAGCCTCGACAAACCATCAGCATTGCCAATCGTACGTCCTGCCTTATACGTGACCTGGTAACGGTAATTTGACAGCACGTGTAACCAACGGTGCACTCGCGCAGCAGCCACAGAGCTTGCTGGACGCTTAGGCTCAAAAAGAGCAGTCAGTGGCTGATGATCCGTGAAAATTTCGAACTTGCGACCACAAAAGTACTTGTGAAATTTCTTGATTCCAAAAATAATGGCAAGTCCCTCTTTCTCGATTTGCGCGTAATTGCGCTCAGTTTGGGTCATTGATCGAGACGCAAAGGCAACAGGTTTTTCATGACCTTCAACCACATGAGACAGCACTGCCCCTAAGCCGTATGCAGACGCATCACATGTCAGACGCAAATGTTTTCTGACATCATAAATCTGCAATAGCTGGTTATTACACAGCAATTCTTTGCATTCTCTGAAACCCTTGTCACACTGACTTGACCATTTCCATGCACTTTCTTTGCGTAGCAAGTTGTGTAATGGCTCAGGCAGAGTTGCCAGATTTGGCATGAACTTCGCATAGAAGTTAACGAGGCCAAGAAATGCTTTGAGCTGTGTTTGAACATCTAAATAGCGCGAACTTCAGGGACGAAAGACAGGAGAATGCGACACACACAAGCGCTAACTTCCAACTGAATTTTATTGAAGAAAACACATGAATATATAGGGTAACACCAAAATAGCACCTTGCTAAATTATATTTCAGCTGTGTAACATCCTTTGGCTTGGGAGCAAGCATGATAGTTTCCACTTCGTCTGGTGCTGGGTGCAACCCATTCTTGTAAAAAAGTGTCCCAGATAGCGCACATTGCTTTGAAAAAACGAGCATGTTTCTGCATTAACGCGGATTCCATGATCCTGTAGCTTCTTAAGCACTCTTTCTGTTCTTTCGTAGCACTCTTGCTTATCTTTTCCTGAAATAAGTACATCATCTATGTAGCATGCAGTGCCAGGAATTCCTCGTAAAATCTGGTCCATTACTGCTTGGAACATCGCCGGAGCGCTTGCTACTCCGTACGGCAGTCTTTTAAATCTAAAAAAGACCCAAATGAGTGTTCACTGTCAATAGCTCTTGGGCGCGTTCATCAAGTTGAAGTTGCAGGTAAGCCTTAGAAAAATCTAGAACTGTGAAATTTGTGCCTCCTACTACAGATGCAAAGATGTCCTCCGGTAAAGGCAGTGGGTATTGATCCGCCTCTATACGCGGATTTGCAGTAATTCTGTAGTCCCCACATATCCTAACAGAAGTGTCTTTGTTTAACACTATCACAAGAGGGGTCGCCCATTCACTGTGCTTGACTCGATATATGATGTCAGCTCTCTCAAGGGCATGCAATTCTTTTTCAACTTGCTCCAACACGGCGTATGGAACTGGTCTAGCCTTACAAAAAAGGGGTGACACATTCTATTTCGGAAAAATGCTCCCACTGAAGCCCTTGATTGTACCGTATCCTTTTGCAAACACTTCATGGTACTTTTTCAAAAGAGAATTTTCTGTCTGAACGTTGTACACAGGTACGACTTCTGACCAATCTAACCTTATTTTCAACAACCAGTTACGCCCCAAAAGTGTTGGCATCCTCAAGCCCAATTCATGCTTGACTATTACAAGCGGCAGCTCATGGCGCTGTGTGCCATAGCTCACATCAACTTGCGCGGAACCCTTCACATTTACAGGTGTTCCGTTGTATGTGACCAAGGGCACATCAGTTGCGGACCACTCAGCATCGGGAAAACATTTTTCGAATTCGCTTTCCGACAAAGAGACACTGCTGATCCTGTATCAAGTTCCATTGGAACCTCTTTGCCATTTATGTGTAGCTTTACTACTAAAGGAGATGTCTGACCATCTCTCTGGTTATGCCCTACTGCCAACAGTTTCGCCTCTGTTGTGCTTTGGTCAATGCAATGCGTTTGTTTAGTTCGACACATTTTAGCAACATAGCCCTTTTTCGAACATTTGAAACACTGACTCTGCAAAAATGGACATGCCCTAGCAAAATGCTCATCACCACACCTGAAACATTTTCCTTGTCCCTCGCGAGAAAGTCCTTCTTTCCGCGGCTTCCCTGATTTACAGGTGGCAGTCCCCATTGTGGACGCTGTTTGGCTTTTGCCCGTGGGCTTCCTTCTAGGCGTCGGCTTGTTGTGCCAGTTGACGTCCGCAGGAGCTGGGAGAATTTCTTTGGTGTCGTTCTTTGCGGTTTCCATGGCGGTGGCAATGTTTAGAACTCGTTTCCATGTCGCCTCCTTGTTCGGTAACGACAGCAGACGGCATCGGATGTCCTCGCTGCGAAGACCCGAGAGTAGCCGATCTTGAAGTCTTTCTTCAAGGAAGCTGCCGAACTCGCATGTTGCCGCTAGCTTCTTGAGCTCGACGACGAATTCTCCAATTGTTTCACTTTGGTCTTGATCCGTGCGATGGAACCTGTACCGTTCCGTGACTATGGATCTCCGCGGTGCGGAGCGCTCGCGCAGCACTTTCGTGATATCAGCATACTTGGAGTCAGCAGGACTGTAGGCAGCAGAAGGCTTGGTAGTGTCACGTAGGCTTTTTCACCCAGGACTGTCAAGAACACTTGCGCCTTCCTCGGCTCGTCGATGTTGTTAGCGCTTGCGAAGACCTCGAATCTTTCGATGTAGACTTCGATGCTTCCAGTGTCGGGATGAACTCAGCAAGCCTTCCAACCGGCGTCGTAACCACGCTGCGATCTCCTGATGCTGCTATCCCGTCTGCCGATGTTGCCATGATTGGTTAGGGTATTAACTTGTATTCGGTGGAGAACAGTGGCCTGTGCTCTCGTAAGGTTGCTGTGCGGTATGGGTTACAATCGCCTGTCATCTTTGTACATATACGTAAGGTCGTTGTAGGAGTGTACGTGCGTGCGATATGCGCCCGGCGCGGCGACGGATGACGACCAGCGTGGTGGCAAAGCAAAGCGCGACCCGGTTTGCTAACCCTCATGTCACATCATGTGCTTCCCCGTGTGGGAATCGCGCGCACCACTGGACAATATTGACACGTGCGGCGCAGTGGGTGTGCGCGCGGCCCACATGTGGGCTACAAAAGCGGCAGCGGGCACGCTGCCGGAGGACTAGGCGAATGACTCTCCGGCAGTGTACGTGCGTGCGATATGCGCGCGGCGCGGCGACGGGTGAGGACCAGTGTGGTGGCCGTGAGTTTGTTCATTCAAGTGTGCACGTAACCGTTTCAAATAGTTTGTCGCTCTAATAAACGTTATTTTTGAGTTTCGGCATCACCGGTTGCCTCCCGTCCTTGGCCAGACGCCACAAACCCCACAACTAGCGCCCAACGAGAAATTGGCCCCGGCGGTTGCCAGCGAGAATGGAGGCAGAACTGAACCGCCTTCTCGAGGCTGTGGAGCGCATTGACATCACAACTGCAGCATACCGCGCGGCGCGGGGAGACGCAAAGTCAGCAGCCTACTGTGCGGCGAACAGCGTGTTGGTCACAGTATTGGACTGCGGACGATGACCGGCGGCTCCGGTTTCGCAAGCGGGCACGTCGGCAAAAAAGGCTGCCGAGGCCGAAGCGATCAACGACGAGGAAGATTGCGTGGCCGAGTGCGGCCAGGAGTATTTGACGACGGATGAAGCCAAACACAAAGGCAACGGCGAAGCGGCCGGCCGCGCTGCTGGAGCCGTCGAAACGGACGCCGAGGAAGATTCGGCCGCGGGAGCGCAGGCGGACGCCGGGCGCGAGGCTGAGCTGGCCGTGATCGTTGTTCTCGGCGACGACGTCGCGGACGCCTACGCAGAAGAGGAGGGCCAGGCCGCGGCAACGAAGCAGAAGGCCAGTACCGTGACGCCGAGACTTGCCGTTAGTGCCGGCGCCAGAACAATGGCTACGAGAGGGGCTGCAGCGGAAGTAGCGGAGAAGGCCAAGGCTGAGGTGACCAGCACGAATCCTCAGTGCGACAAGTCGTCGGGTGGGCGCCGTGTGAGCAGCTTGAAGGCGGCAGCCCTGACCGGTGAGGCTCCTCTCAAGGAACTTGACCCCACTGACAGCAGTGACCCAGACAGCGGCCGCAAACGCCTACACTCACTGACGCAGGGCAGCCCGGCTGTTTCCCGCGAACGGCAGCAGCGCCGGAGGCGGGCTGAGCCTGCCCGGAAGACCCCTGCTAACCCGGCGTGTGGTGCCAAGAAGGCAGCTGCCTTCAAGGGCAGCGAGAAGGACGAGAAGAACAAAGCCGAGGATGCTGTTGAGGCTTGGCAACCAGATTCCGAAGAAGGCTACGCCTCCCACGAGAAGGAGCAACCACAGTCCAGCAAAAAGGAAGAGAGAGCAACCACAAACCGCGGCAGCAAGGCGACGAGCTTGACAACGGTAGGCAAGAACAAGAACGATCAGCGACTCTTTTTCTCACAATGGGGGGATGTGTGAGAATCGCGCGCACCGATAGACGATACTAACAGTGGCTGCGCAGTGGTTGGGCGCGCGGCCCACATATGGGCTACCAAAGTGGTAGCGGACACGCTACGGAAGGACTCGGCGATTGACTCTCGGGGAGCGTACGTGCCTCAGCGCCCTCTAGAATATTTTCAGGCCTGCTCACTACTCCGGGCATGGCCTCTGACGTCGCTCATTCTTGACCCTCGTCTCCTGCCGATCATTATGCCTATATGGTTAGGTAGCGCACTTTCGACAGGGACAAAAGAAACAGAGAGGACACGACACTCGCTACACTCGCAACTGAATTTATTTCCGGAAACATACTTCAATATATATGCACCCAAGCACCCTCGAGTGACACAGAAATGAACCAACCCTCAATATCACTTGATTAAAGACAAAATTTTGCACACTGCTGTGAAATTTTGTCTTTAATCAGGTGATATTGAGGGTTGGTTCATTTCTGTGTCACTCGAGGGTGCTTGGGTGCATATATATTGAAGTATGTTTCCTGAAATAAATTCAGTTGCGAGTGTAGCGAGTGTCGTGTCCTCTCTGTTTCTTTTGTCCCTGTCGAAAGTGCGCTACCTAACCATATAGGCATAATGATCAGTCACCAACTAGCCCAGCTCTCAACTTTATTGATCTCCTGCCGAGTAGACGTGCGCATGCATGGTCACGCCGTTCGAGAGAGGAGGATTGGTAAGCCAGACAAAGCCTGTGGTGGAATACTGGTGTTTCTTCTGGCGTCTGCATAAAGACCGTGGTCTGCGTTTGTGAAGTGCTGCGTGGTGATATGATGTGCTTTGTTCACTGCATGTCCGCGTTGTACACCTGCAAGCTCTCCCAATGGAGCAGCGCTGTGGGCCCATGTGTCGCCGGTATTGGCAATGTACCGAAGGCTCCAGTGTTTTCACTCCCCCAGGGCGACCAAAAAGAGAAATGAGAGCGTGCCGATCATCGGGATAACATTGATATGCATTCTCTCCGTGATTTGAAGGTATGTGTACGTCTATACTAATTGCTTTAAAGGGGCCCTGCAACACCTTTCTTAATTATATTGGAATAGTCTCATTATTGACGTATGACTCTTCACGAGTCATATGCCGCAAAAATTTTTCGAATCCGTCAAGTCTAAGTGGTGTTACCAAATTATAGAGATCACGTTCCGCAGCTTTCTCTCTCAACTCAACGCAGCGAGCGCGCGGAAAGCTGCGCGCGGCGTGAAGGGAGGGAGGGAGGGCGGAGGTGCGAGGAGGCGACGTCAGCGCCGGCGGCATTTTTTTCATTTTTTTCTCTCTGGCGTCTCGGCGCAACCACGTGGTCTGTGCCGCCACTTCCGGTCGGCTTGCGTCGTTCTCGTCGAGCGGAGTCGATCGCGCTGTGTATCGTGCGTGCTTGAAAACTGCGCGTCGGTTTGGTAATGTTGGGTGTGCACCTCGAACGCCGTAGTGTTTTCATCACTCTGCCAACCATGGAAGCAAACGTGCGCGCTCGTTTGGAACGAATGACAGCTGAGATCGGTTTCGGCCCATACTCCGATACACCGCCTCGTAAGACGGCACTGGCAGACGACCCCGAAGCGCCGCCATTACCGGACGCCAGCATTGTTATCGGAGACACGCTGCGCTCGTGCCTCGGTCGGTCGTGAGAACGTGCCGACGATGCAGTTCTCAGCTGACGAGGCAACACTCGAACGGCTGCCACTCTCAACGGCAACCGGCGATGGTCAAAAGCACAGAAATATTCACGTTTTCGGCACTGCGCATGGCGAAGAAAACGGAACCACGCAACTACGAGCAGACGAGCTGTCGGTGAGACCGGAAGTGCTAATATTAATGTTTGTTCGGTGTTTTTAACGCGATAACATAATATAAACGTACATATTATCTACTTATTGAACTCAAAATTAACAACAAAAGTAATAATGAGGGTGTTATCGTGATTATAACATCAGCCAATGGTGGAACTGCCGACAATCGCGTCATATTTTGCGACTAATACATCATTTGTCGAGAGAAGAGGGAGCGATTTTCAGCTGACTTTGAGAATTTATTGTAAATTCCAGGCCGTGCGCATCGCTATAATATTTGGCTCGCGTGTTCTCGAGAGCCTCGACTACCGATCGGCAGCGCTTTTTGAGCATGCTCGAAAAGTGTTGCAGGGCCCCTTTAAAGCACCACCTCTAACACGTTCGGTTCTTTTGATAAAATAATGACGTCGTGTGCGCTTCTGACTTGTTAGCGTAAGCCTTGATATTAGGCACATTTAGCTGAACGTCGCTGACGCTGTGCATAGATTTCGTGCTTGTGACGAGCGCATCTTGCCGAGACGCAGTGAGCTTGGCTGCAAAACGACGGCGAAACGAAGTAGACGCATCTTCATGCTCCAATCAAGCTAATTGACAAGCGGAGCGAGTTTTACGTTCCGCTGCTCGCACCCCGAACTCATCAAAATGATGCAATAAACGCGCGTGGCAGTGTATTCTCAGAACAGGCGTTTTTTCCTTCAGGGTCGGTAGACATTTCGCTATTTGCGCATAGCACCGCGGGCTTCTTATAACATCTTCTATTACTTGACTGAGAAAAGCTAAGGAGTGCCGGTGCGTGGCGTTGTGCTATGTTTTGTACATATTATTTCTTACCGGTTCTCCGACCATTTTTGCGATAATATACCTATGTGCCAGTTTCGCCAACACCTTCGTCTAATTTGTTTCCTTGAAATGTGTACTGCTGCAAGTCAGCCGAATTTGGATGCCTGTAGACATCTCATAGATGCCGTTGTTTTGTAAATGAGCAAATAAGGAACATTTGTAGCGAAACGCCTGATAAAACCGCTTTCTTAAATGGTTTTCAGGTTTGTGAGCTCCATTTCAAGGCGGAAGACTTAAGTACGACTACCAAGTACACCGATCGAAGAACCGGCAGGACAGTAGTAGCTCCCATGGGGGCTACTCGGCTTACTCTGGACGCAGTGCCGACAATTTTTTCCATTTTACCAAATGAATAGGAACTGTTTCTGTGCACCTTGTGGACAGTGTGACGTGTTTGCGTGTGTGTGTAAATAAAGAAAGAAGTATGAATCAACGTTACCTTATTTATTTCGTCACAATTAGGGGCCATCAACCTTTCCATTTATAAATCGGTGACGCGTTCGATAGCGCACAATCTTTTCTTATTTTTATGTGGAATAACAAATTGCTTACAGACGAATGACCGAAGGCTCTAAAGCGTAACCCAGTTCTTAAACCAGCGCCAATCCCGACGGAAAATGCAAAATAAAGCTGTTACGCATGTAAAATTCGCCGCGAACGGTTAATCTTTTCATATGAGAAGACAGGCGAAAGTGGCAATGGCTACACTGTCTCCCGCGCGTTCGCTCGCTCGGTCAAGACGCGTGACGTCACGGCGGCAGTGGGCAGGCCTGAATTTTTTTTCTAGGTGGCGTTGGGCCCGGCGCGGCGACGGCTGAGGCCCAGTGTGGTGGCCGTGAGTTTCTTTATTGAAGTGTGCGGGTAACCGTTTCAAGTAGTTTGTCGTTCTAATAAACGTTATTTTTGAGTTTCGGCATCAGCGGATGCCGCCCGTCCTTGGCCAGACGCCACAAACCCGTTACCGGAGTTTCCCGAGCGTGTGGCCACCCAAACCAGACTGATTTTGGTTCTGTCCTGCTGACAGAAATGGAAGACACTGTTTTTCAGAGGACGGGAGCCCATGAGCGCGAGTGGCGAGCGTCTTCGAGGCTTTTTCATCTCCGCCGCTGCTGGCGTTCCCGGATGAAAAGAAAGATATCGGCAGACGCGTCGGCAATTGGCATAGGCGCATCATAACTACAAGAACACCAGAATGAATGGCGCCCGGTCATGTACGCATCGCGAACGCTGACAGCGAAACGCGATACTCACAATCGAGAACGAGACCTTTGGCATAGTGTTTGCGAGCGAAAATTTCCACCACTTCTCGAATGGCTTCAAGATATCGGTAAAGACTGACCGTTAAACTTTGTTGGCCATCGCAAAATAAAAGCGACAAAAAAAACATAGCAGAAATGTCTTCAAGACTTCAGCGTTTTTTTTGTGCGTTTACTATGATACAATTATGCCTTGCACTTCGTTCCGGGCAAAGACGTGCTCTAGTTTGACATGATCTCATGTGCACCCACGCTATCTCCCAAATCGGAAACTGCGAGGACATCGATGTTAATGCAGTCTCTCTCATTTCGTGCTTGATAACCCCATCGACGAAACATCACCACTCATTGACGGAATATTGCTTAAAGGATGCAAAATTGTCGTACCCAGGTTGATGCGGGCTTAATGTTAACCAAAATACACGACGGCCATCTGAGAATAAATAAGTACGAAGCAAGAGCGCGCGCACTCATGTCATGGCCGGGACTGGACAGTAGCTTTCAATCTGTGATTCGTTCTTGCAGCGCATGCCAAATGTATGCGGACACACAACAGTCTGAGTCCCAGATTATGCGCCCGATACCCAATATGCCGTAATAAAGAGTAGGCAATCCACATATTCCATTTTGCTGCCGAAGCGCAAGTAGTTGTGTTTGACGCATGCTCCAAATTTTCTGAAGTTGAAAAATTAGCTAAAACGACAATTCACGACGTGTACAAAAAACGAACGCAATATACGCGCGGTACCGGATCTCCATAGAAGTTGGGATTCCTAAGAAGCTGGAGCCTCTACAACAAGAAGACACTGCGCATGTGCTGGACGACAGCTGCTCACGCTAGGCCATAGTGCTTCAAGTGACTCCTCGGTTCCATATCTTGGAGACACAGGATGAAAGGTTTCTAAGGTGGAATCGGCAGCACCGGCTTCAAACACACGAAAGATGCCACAGGATAGAGGAAGATTTTATCAGCACCACTCGAAATAGACTACATAACGATAGCCAGGAGCATCAGCTTCTGCCACATGCTCCAAGTGCACCAGGCTTCAATGGTCATCCGTAAGCCCACGCACTTGACTTCTCCTAAGCTGGCGCTTTGCAAGCAGAGCACCGCGGGTCGACCCGTCATCACAAGGAGCTCGAACGGATGCATTACGATGCGCATGGTCGTGAAGACACCGAACTTCTCTTTCTGACTCTCTATTTTAAGTTATGCGTTTCTCCTTCCTTTATCGGAAACATGATGCATCGTACCTAGCTGTTTTGACGGCAAAGGCGCTGACTGCAAGCCGCGTTCTACCTTCCTATCAACGCGTGTACGCACGCGGTACCCTCTCGCGCGAAGCTATATAAGTGAGTCAAATAAAGAGACCAGTATTGTTCGTTGCCCAGACACCATAAGTGTATTTTGATTCAGACGCTCGCGTAGACCTTCGCGTAGACGCATATGTTGCACCAGCGTCCTGAAAGGCATCAACACCATTAGCTTCGAATCTACGGATGGAATTTCATTGTATCGTAATAACAAGGGCCCATGCGACTGTATCCGTATCAGTCAACAAGCGTATCGTACAAACAAATACTCACACAAAAAGACGCAGTTGTCATCTGTCTTATGGCAATAGAGCCCAACCAAGATATAAGCCAGTAGCATCGGGACCATGATGTAGTTTCGTTATATCCCATAATGGGTGTAACAGCAGAGACAGAAATTAGCTTTAGCAAATGGGATATCTGTCTCGTTCGAAAACCCTACATACAACAACGCATTATATTGGGCTTCCTAACCAAACGATGTTGTCCTTACGTGTCTTCTTGTGGGTGCTAAGCTACTAAAACGGCAAAGAAGGAACCGCGTCAGCCGGGGCGAAAAAAAAGGGAAGAAACAACGCGCGCTGTGATAAAGGCCTGTGATAATGAGGTGTATCAGCCAGCAGAATATCTGCAATCTCAAATATTTGATTGTTTCGACCCCCCACCGAAATAAATTGTCGTGGCGAATCGTCTTTCAATATTTATTGTGCACTTTTTGCTGAAATTTAGAGCCTCCCGCGAACCAAATATTTGTTCCTTACAGCCTATAACGCTGCTGCTCTCGTGTTGCCAATTTCGTCATAAAAAGGATTAATGAGGCGCGACCAAGTTCGTATACAGTTCGCAATTACCTCTGATTCCATATCAGTGATCGTTATAACGATAATCAACTTATGAGTGACTTGAGAGATGAGAAGAAATGCATGTACTCTAATAAAGGACAACAGTATGTATTCTCGCTGTCACAGCACCGTCACTGTCAATGGAGCCAAAAAGTATAGGGCGCACATAGCCTAGTCAATCTTGAAAGCCTCCTTGTTGGTTATGGTTTCATTTCGAAGGTTTCGCGACCTATACGAATAGCTTTACTGGTAGCCTACAAAGCGAAAGTTGCTTCCACTAAGAAAATCAAGGTTCCAATTCATCCTTTAAGCAAACTTTTACAAGACAAAACAACTGATTCGAATGTTGCCGCATAAATGTCTCCCAGAAATTTCTATGTTACCTTTCAAGGGGTACGGTCAATTAAAAGAAGTACTGACATGCATAGCAACGAATGAATAAATTGTTGTGTAAGGGACGCGTAATCGTATATTTTCATTGTAGGTTGCGGCCTGCATTAGACCGCTATTTATGAGCGGCATCACCAATACGTCTGTCATGTTTCCCACCGTAGTGTCACGGCCCCACAGTAGCCGCGGACAAGAAATGGAATCCGTGGACGAAGTCATGAGGACAATGTGCAAGAACATGAAGCAGGACGGAAGTTTGGCGGTCGGCGACCCTCACACGTGCGATGCACATTCCGAGAGCAGCCGTAGTTCCTCCATAAACGACACGCACAAAGAGGGAATCGGGCGCCTTAACGATCTTACTCAACCGTGCACAAAGATCGCAGCTCATTATGAAAATATGTTGCAGCAATACTGCAAGTCGGCCTAGTTCAAACACATTCGTCTTCACGAATTCGGCCGAGCACAGGGAGACAAAGAAGATATACACGAAGACGAGAGCAAACTAACAACTTCAAGTTGCTAGGTTGCGGTCGTGTTTGTGTATCTCTTCTTTGTCCCCATGTGCTCGCGCGAACCCGTGAAGATGGAAATATGTGCACCGCTATCAATGAGGGCAGTAACAGTCAGGCCATTCACTTCTACAGCAAGCAGGTTCTTGTCCGTAGTCAGCGCCACCTCTGGGAGCTTCATTGCTCAGTTTTCCGAGTATGGCCTTTCAGTAGGGCGGGTCGACGAATAGCGACGGTGCTGAAAACCGGGAGCGATGCTCGTGTGGGGACGGCGAGCGACTGGAGCGTCGGACTGATGTTGGAGGAGCCTCATTGTATGGTCCACTGTCACAAGCGGCAAACTGCAGGGGCCGGTTGTCGCCGCGTCGAAAGCTAGAAAACGAGGGAGATGACGAGTTGTGAGAACGCCAGTAGTTGAAATATGTCCCACCCCATAGCAATTAAAGCAGATTGGCTTGTCGTCCGGCGTTCGCACTTTGCGGGCTCACGACAGCAAGGAAACGTTTCCGGAGCACGCGAAGGCGGCGTCATGGCACTTATACGTGGTTGCGTGAGCGAACAGACGGGCTGCAGTCCAACATCAGAAAGGATGGCGGAGACGCCGCCTCTGTTTCGCGAAGCACGACGTGGACTGCGCTCTCTGTGGTAGGCACTTAACGGCATGTCGGCATAGGAAGCCGAATTAACAGCTCTGTGAGGTGGCGATACTTCAGTTCTTCGAGTCGCCGGCACACTTTGATGATGTCGCCCGCGGTTGAGCTGTCCTTGGACACGAGTAGATTGAAAGAATCATCTGAGATGTCTTTCAACACATCGCTTACTTCGTCTTCCTCGGTCATGTTGGTATCGACACGACGGCAGAGAGCAAGAACGTCAATATGTACAACACATTCGGTTCGGTCGAAGTTTCAGCCCGGCTGGAAAGATAATTAGAAGCGGCGCACTGGCGCCCGACTTGTCTATTAAAAAGGTCACGGAGCTTGTGTTTACAGGCCTCGCAACTCGTTATGTCTGCTTCATGGGCCTGGAACCACACGTCTGATGTTCCGCAGAGATAGAAGGCAATGTTGGCGACCGTGATTCTCGGGTCCCACCGATAGACCGCTGCAAAACGCTCGTATTTCGCAATGCAGTCATCGACGGATGACTGTATGACGTTGTCATCAGCGATTGATGTAATCAACGACGGATGGCGTTTTCTGCACCGCAGAAGTTACCAGGATCGCGCGGCTGAGTCAATAAGTCCGGCTGTACCGGCTGGGCGGAAGTCCGGGTCGAAGAAACAATTTCCTTCCGTTGGCATAGCGAGACTCTCCAGGACACGTCCGCTGCGGAGTTCCGTCTTGCGTCGTACCCAGCACTTCCACCAAAATGTTGCGATTATGTTTAGAAGATATTTACGAAGGAAAATAGTCCGACAGTCAATATGGTGGCTGTTCACCAGAACATGTAATGCTCCCCCTCTTCCCTCACTTCATCGTGATGATAGCTCCAACACCGCAACAATATGTTAGGTAGGGACGACGACCTTTTAATTAATTATATGCGCAGTATTTACATTTGTAGCGAACAGGTACTTACGCTTGCAGCGGAAACCACCTAGCACCACCCTCTTGCTCAGTTAAATGGCAGGCGTGCTGCAGTTCTGGGGGTGGAGGTTGTATTGATTGTTAAGTTGTAACCGGCTATAGTTTGTTTCCGTGGATGTACTGCTGAGATTACCGTTCTTCTATAGCAAAGCATAAAGTGTTGTAAATACACGCATTGCACGCATTGCAGACACACGACTGCTATCTCGTAGTAGAGTATACGTAGTACTCTGCAACTTTTGCAGTTTTGCAGTGAAGCTCTATATAACTAGACCATTCGTCACTACGCGAATATTGACCCTCTCAACAGGCATCCCTGGCAAGCATGTACCACATCGGTTGGGCAAACCTCACTACACACCACTGGTCCAGTAATAAAAGTAAATTATTGACTAATTCATTATTAAATAACAAGTTTGATTAAGATAGAAGTGGATTCATTACCAAATAACTACATAAATATCCTCTTAAGGCTTATGTCACGAAATCAAGGCTTGAGGTGAATTCGAACCCAGGTATTCTGCGAGGCAGTCAAATATTCTACGCAGAGCTGCGCCAGTGCTTGAAGCTACTTATGAAACACACCCTATACCGTTGTCCATTCGGTTAAAGGGGTGGTGCCACGAAATTTGTGGCTTGCGCGTTTTTTGCTGCAGACGTTTCTTATAGCTCCAGTGCACGTAGTACAAGCGCCAAGATTCTTGTATTCTTGTTTAATAATATATCATCGCCTTACTTATGTGAACAGCTTTCCGTTTTGGTTCCTGAGCGCCCAGTTGGGCAGTGACGTCTCAATATAGGATGCTTGGTCACGTGAGCACAGAAGTCTGTGACGTACGTAGTGCTGAGTCGTCTGCTTTCGCACACACGTGGCGCACAACCAGCAGCGATTCCAACGCGCCGACAGTGAGCATGGCTAGCTGCAGCATCCACGATTCCCACTCTGCGTCTGCATCCGCGTCCTACCCCAATGAGGACCTCGACTTTTTTCTTTTCTGGAAGCAGCGAGGCGAACGACGTATGCGGCTCCGTCGAAAACCCAGACACACATTTTATTTTTGATCTCCTGGCCAACGACGATGAGGAGGCCCCCGCTATGCCGGGCGCCATCGAGGAGGTTCAGCAGCATGTTCAACGAAAGGCTAATATCGACTGGCAAGTCGCGATTATTGAAGTTTTTGAAGGTCAATTTATAATTGAGTTGTAATTTTCCTCTCCAACAGCGTATTTTTCATGACAAATAGGGTTTCCATGGATGGATGGATTGAGGGATGGATAAATTTTATTTTGGTCCCTCGGAACGCGCTCTGCAGCGTGGCGGGCCCGTTGGAAGGTTTCCATGGAAGCAACATATTACATATTTTGCCCTTTGCCTTGTCGCGCTGTAGGCGTGTGGCGCCTGCCCTCTCGAGTATGACTGCATGCGCTCTGATCACTCTGATCTGCTGTGACGTCACTCAAACTTTCGTTGCTCTTCCCATAGAGCGACGTCAGTGTTAGAAACAGTTAGCGATGGCTCTCGATCGCGCGAACGAGCATTTAGGAGCTCTTTGGAAGCGAGTTAAAATATGCATTACACGTTTGCTGTGTATAACACTTCGTGTTGAGTGTCTTTCCATACAGAGGAAGCCCACAACAGGCTTTTTATAGCCTCGAAATATGACGGCACCACCCTTTTAAAGACTCGCGTTAAATCATTTACTATTGCGTGCTACAAGCGTAGAGTCGCTCCACGCGTTGCACTATGTGAATTGCGCAACGAGTGGGGGGGTGGTTCCTGGTTGAAACCTGCCCACCCCATTACAAGTGGCTCAGCCATTATTCATTACAATCATCAGATAAAGCGTCAATAAAGTGTGTCGCCATGTAGGGACGCGTACTGTTTTACTTACGCGTAGTGGGTGCTTCGGAACTGTCATTGCAGTAGGACACTAGGAGAGTTCACAACGTCCAACTAATTCGCGCGGTACCAGGCACAAGGGCACAGAAAAAGTGGTTAGGCGCGCACGGACCCATAACGTCACACTCAGAGAGCTCCGGCAAGGCTAGTCACATCTTCTGCCCCCCCCCCCCACCCCAACACACAGAATGGAGAACCCTGCGTACGCGTATGCAACCGAAGCATATACTGCGCAGGGAACGCGCACGAAGAAAACGTGCCACCGTCATCAACACTCCGGTAACATGGTAAACGCAATCCGGTATTCCGGTACCACGGTAACGTTAGAACGCAATACGGTCGAGCTAAAAACCGTATTGGTGGTGGGGCGCACCGCAAGACCAAGGCTACCGACGTGATGGCCATCTAAGAATGGCACCACCCGAGCGCGACGTGCGCATCGGGCAAGCGATACTGGCGGCAGTGACGTTCCGTGCAGCAAAATGTCGACTGTCATTTTGTGCGAAAGGGAAAAGGGGAATCTTCACGATGTTGCAGGTAATTTCAGGAGCGGAGAAAGACCTCGATAATGTCCAAAGCATAGCGGTTACGAGGCGCTTTCGGACTCTCCGATCGTTTCTGGTGCATGTGGCATGCAAAATCATAGCCTTTGAGATTCGTTCCTTGTATTTGCTAAGGAGCGTATTTTTGTTCATTCCGGTGTTAGATTCGAAACGCACATATGCAAAATGTATTTGAAACACATGAGATATGAGATCGTAGGGCACCCGAGTGGAAGTAATTAATTTGTTATTTATAAACTGGCAACAATTTGGGCGAAACAAAATTAACGCAAAAATAAGCAGCAATCTTCTTTCGTTGCAAATCTTGGCTGCATCGGCTGTTTTGTGAGAAGTCATGCACTCCAATGACAGCACTGATGGCGGCGCCGGATAATCAGATCCTAAGCGGCCACAACGAACGAGTAAATAAATTGCTGAAGCTCTTTGTTCGGAGTGGCTGACCCTGCAGGAATTTAAACAATTGCTTGTAGCGCACGCAACTAGAGAAGCGAAGTGCGATGCCTGTGGTGTGATAATAAATGCGGTAAGAGTAATTGTCTCAAACATGTAAAACTGCGAAATACCAGACGGCTGTGAGATTGATCAACGACACGCTGTCGAAAAGTGCCATGTTTGAGAAAGCCCATGGTCAAACTGACCCGGCGAAGACGGCGGAGATCAAACGAGCAGTCTTCTTCGCTGCACAAAACGTCACATATTCGAAGTAGTTCATCACCTTCTGCCGCTGGTCAAAGAAATTTCTCAATTCAAAGTGTTAGGTAAAGTGACATTGGGCCGAAAAAAACTGTACTGAAATGGTGACGAACATTCTCGCAACTGTTTAGACTGAGGAATCAGTTCAAGCGCTGCGAGAAACGGAGTTTTATATTTTAATAGACGACTGTACCGATATGAGGAGCCAGAAATAACTGCGTGTCTTTGTACACTCTGTACACATGCTATCGAGAAAGGCGGTGAGAAATTTGTTGCAATTCGATCAAACTGATGCCGCCGACGGGACAGCCCTGGAACGGTGCTTCGAAAAGAGAGGCCTTCGACGGAACATCACTGACTGTCAGGACAGACAACCGAAACGAAGGCAGTTTGGATCAATCGTCTGGCAACGGAAGGTGCGTCTGCGCGTCGCCTGAGGCGCCCTCCGTTCGTTCCCTCCGCTCGCGGCAAGTACAGCTGAACTCCACGCAACTACTGTACCCTTCTCGGAAGGCAGGTATGACGACATTTTCGTTTTCCTTTGGGTGCCATTCGCAGTAGCCCGGATAAATATTACGCATGCCACGGAAAGGCGAAGCGCGCGGTCGTTCGCAGTAACGCAGCTGGTTCGCTGTTGCCAAGCGATCTTCATGCTGTTCGAATACGGTAATATTTCCTTCTCAAAACAGCAGTCCTTTTCTGTGAAGTGACTGCGAGTTATTTCGAATATGGTTAGTGAGATTTTTCTGGGCACGCGGCGATTGGCCTTTCTAGAAAAAAAAGACGTGCCCACTACGGCAGAGGGGCGGTCGGCAAGCCGGAGCACTGGTCACAGGAATGTCGGCTGTTCGTGTTGGCTTGAATATACATTTTGTGCGTACACGCAAGCGAGTTGATGCATTGCATAGCCGCTTTCATAACCCTGTTTGAAACTTTCGTGATAGTACGTAGAAGGGGCATGGCCTTTCGTTGGGGAGAAGAAACGCAAGACGATGGCTTTTACCTTCGAGTCGTCTCAGGCGCGTGCATAAGGGACCGTGCGATTTTTCTGCTTCCTTCCTATTCCCTGGCGTCTCTGAAGCATTAAACCCCTGTCACCTTCTAGCATTTTCAAGCGAAGCTCGTTGTAACACACCGGGTGCATCTACGCGCCTGCACCACGTGTACATGTATATTTGGCAGGGTTAGTGAGTTGGAAGGTTAGTGTAACTTTCATTAGTGTAACTTGCAGTCAGCGGCAAGCCGCTGCTTCAAACTAAACTTTGTTTCAATTTTGGCAGGCCGGTCGAGTGCACCACACAATATGATCACGGCGCTATGTGCAGCTAAACACGGGCGCCTGGATCACTTCATCACGCATGCACGTTTCTGGACGGCTATCGCATCACTTGCAAGCAACCCCCTCTGGGCAAGGGTGTAATCGCCTCGACGATCATCACATGGTGTCTCCGAAGACTACATAAAGCCCGGCGTTCTCAAGAAACGTTGCAGTCAGCGGCAAGCCGCTGCTTCAAACTAAACTTTGTTTCAATTTTGGCAGGTTTGTGTTTCTGCCATTTTCATTCGCATTTGTAACGAGCTGTGCCGCTGACTGCAACAATGCCCTCTACTTGTTCTGCATGCTCCGTTATTTTGGGGGGAAAGTATCTATCCTGCTCGAACTGTAAGGGAAACTGTCATCTTGGAAAGAACTGTTCATCAGTTACAAAGAATGCGTACACAAAGATGTCAGTTGCGAAGCGTGAAACTTGGATTTGCCCGCCTTACAAAAATATCGAAACAAGCCCGTCAGGGACGCGTATGAACTACGGTGAAGTTCCCTTTGCAAATCACTTTACTGCGGTAAACGATAAACTGGATCAGTTGACGACAACGGTTGCGGCACTTGCTACTAAGGTAGAAGAATTGCTAACCGTCAAGGCTACTGGAGAAAAAAATGGATGAGAGGGTCAGTGAAATTCAGTCTTCAATTGCATTTCTATCAAGCAAATACGATAGTGTGATTTCCAATACGGAAGCTAACCAAGCAGAGATAACACGTCTGCACACTGAAGTGTCATCTCTTTCCTCAACTGTTGTCGCTCAAGCTGAGTTGCTGGACAAACTAAGGTCGGAGGTAACTGATTTGGAACACTATAGTAGGAAGTGTTTTTTGAAGTCCATGGTCTGCCATACAAGCCTAATGAGGACTTGAGATCCATCATGAATGAGTTGGCCCAGAACTTGGGGATATCTGATTTTCAGGCGACCACAATAACTGCAATACATCGTCTTCCCAGTAGAACAGATTCCATTCCGCCCATACTGGTCCAGACTAGCGATGTTGCTTCTAAAAATAAATGGCTTGGCGCAAAGAACGGTCTCTCGAGTCTGTCCCAAACAGAGTCCTTTCCGCGGCTCTATTTCAACGAGAACCTGACACGTCACAACAAGGACCTATTCAGGCTTACTCGCCTTAAAGGAAAGGAAAAGGGCTTCAAGTTTTTGTGGACAAAGAATGGCAAGATCTTTGCAAAGACATGTGAAGGAGCTTCCCTCATTCGGGTAGAAAGAGAATAGGATTTAGAAAAGATCTGCTGAAATGATGGATACCAGCTCACTAACTTGTAACAGTCATTCAGAAGTTCCAAAGTTCTTCAATAATTCTAAAGGGGATTCTTTTCGTGCCACACACGTTAACATACGCAGCCTCCGAAAACACTGGGACGAATTTGTGTGCTCACGTCATCTACTCGCCCTGTTACTGATGTGCTTGTACTAACGGAAATTAATGTCACAGCTGAAGATCTGAGGCGTTTCACACTGCCAGGGTACAAGGTATTTTCCTATACGCGACAAGCTAGAAGGGGTGGGGGCGTGGCAGTTTTTGTTAAAGATACCTTGGTCGTAACAGAGATAAGTGTCACCTTCTTCCAGGCTGATGTTATTGCCCTCCGATTAAAAATGCCCATTTTTTCGTTGGTTTTATTTGCCGTTTATCGGCCACCTCGTTTCAATGGACGCTTGTTCTTAGCCGAACTAGATCAAGCACTCTCAGCTCAGTCACATGAAGAGTACGTTTGCTTGATAGGCGACTTTAACATCGACATACTGCGTCCTACAGTTACTTTAGTTGCAGACTACCTTGATACGTTGTCGAAATGGGGATTGCAAACCATTATTCAAAGGGCAACGCGTGAAGAATTCTTATCTGGCCATCTTACCACTTCCTGCATTGATCATATAAATATCAGAACACAAACGTTAACAGTGCAATCTGCTGTAGTCGAAATCAAACTTGCTGATCACTATTTTGTCTGTTGCTCGTTAACTCGGCAAAATAGCACATCTGCCCCTACAGGGATCTCTAGTAAGAAAGAAGTTTCTATATGTGATGCCAAATCATTCTAAACACTAGTATCAAAATACGACTGGAAATGTTTTTTAAGAAATGTTGCTCCAGCTGACATATATGACAGACTAATTAATGTATTACAACAGCTTAAGAAGGCGGCAACACGCATTATCTTCGTCAAACAGCGTAACAAAGAAAATAAGTGGATGACATCAGACATTTTGGCTGCTTTAAAAGAAAAAGATATCCTTTGAAACCTCACCAAACGTTATCCAGGTTCTGAAGCAATGCGGTGTAAATTCAAAGAAGCGCGAAACAGAGTGAATGCGATGATTCGCTGCGCAAAGCGTAAACATTTACGGGATGAATTTCAACATGCTCGGGCAGACTCCAGGAAAACTTGGTCCTTGATAAACAGACCTAAAGGAGGTAACAAACGGGGCAATCATGCATGTGATTACAGTTCTTTTGGAGTTGATGATAATACCCTCGCTAACGACTTCAATACTGTATTCTCTCGAGTGTCGGGTAATATATCGCCAGTCCCACCGACGTGCACTTTGCAGAATAGTACACTAGAGTCTGCTCATTTACCTTTTCTTACGGAAGATGAACTCGGATCGCTTATTTTCAGTCTAAAGCGTAACAGATCACCTGGTATTGATGGCATTCGTGTAAATGACCTGCGGGCCATTTTTCTTCTTATCAAAGATGTTTTGCTGTGGCTATATAACAATATTATTTCCACTGGTACAATTCCCGTGAATATGAAAACAGCTGTAGTAATTCCTCTTTTTACGGGAGGGGCACATAACAGGACAGAAAATTATCGCCCTATTTCTGTGATGTCTTGCCTATCTCAAGTATTAGAAAAGCATATTCTCCTGACTATGACAAGTTTTTTGGACAAGCACGGCATACTATCCCCTTCCCAGTATGGGTTCATTCCAGGAAAAGGTACACAAGCGCTTCTCGAAGATTTATCTGACGTGTTGAACTTATCGTTCGAACGTAATCAGTTTGTATGCGCAATCCTTCTCGACGTGAGCAAAGCATTCGATAGCGTAAGCCATGGAATTTTGTTAGCCAAGCTCTCTTTATTAGGGTTTCGTGGCGCATTCTTGCAGCTCCTGCAATATTTCCGCATGACCGACGCCAGCTAGTTTCACTTGGGAAGGCCAAGATCGACTTCCTGTTAATAAAATCTGGTGTCCCGCAAGGCTGCGTCCTTAGTCCACTGTTATACAACATTTTTGTGAATGACCTGGTTGATGTGCTCCCGGTTGGTTTATATCAATATGCGGATGACACTGTCATTATAGCTCCGTCAACCAACTTTATGCATGCCATTACTTCATTACAGGCAGTTGAAACAAGAGCTATGGACTGGTTTTCAGCTAATTTAATTAAAATTAATACGTCTAAGACAAAACTGATTTGTTTTCACAACCCAATAAAAAATTAGATGTCAATTTTTCTTTTCTGCTGCACGATTCGAATTGTTATCCTTGTATGTGTACACTCTTAGAATATGTGCATACCGTGAAATACCTTGGTCTGTATTTTGACAGTGATTTGTCCTGGAAATCCCACGTATATTATGTGTGCAAACGTCTTCGCGGTGTATCGTGCATGCTGTACAATTTGAGATATTATATGCCTCTTTCTATTCGAAAACTTATTGTACAGGCTTTGGGTTATAGTGTAGTAAGGTACGGCATAACAGTATATGGCCACTGTGCGGCGCTAATGGAAAGCGTAGGGATTAGGCACTTTTGGGACAATAGCTTCAAAACAAAGTATGTCCCTGCACGTTGTTTGCGTCCCAAGGACCCATTTTTAGTACCCAGGCGTCATACAAAGTATGGAAAAAGAGTACGAGATTGCTACGTTGCTGTACTTTTCAACAAGCTGCCTCCAAGTGTACTGCGCACCCGAACTAAACATAAGTTAAAAAAAGTTCTCAGGCGAATGATTTATTTACCTTCGTAAACAAAGTGGTTGTTCTCTCTCCTGTGCCGTATATTATTTTTTATTTTGTTTTTTAGGCAAATGTATAACATCCAAGATTGCTGTTTTCCGCTGCTCCCAGGCACTGCCGCTCAAGCCCTATGAGGCTTTGGCAGGCCTGATATGTGTATTGCTCTCTTATGAAATTTACACTAAAGATTTGATCTGATTTGATGTGTGCATGCATTTCATTTTCAAGCGAAGCTTGTTGACACAGAGTTCGGTGGCCGAGTCGTGCGCGAAATACCCGCAGCCCTGAGTGTACCAAAATGGCTCCTACCGAGGAGCGGCGGTCACATGCGCGTTTGCAGGTGGACCTTTATGCTCTCTTGATCGGGGCCTTCTCGGTGATCAGCCGCGACTGATGTGATCTTATGTCGACGTCACTCGCTCTTTCCCGGTTTGTAGCTCACAAGGACCGCGGTCGTGTCGCTGGCCTCCTCTTTGTTCGTGTCGCTTTTCGGTGCAAACCATGAATGTAATCAGCTCGCCCAATTATCTATTGTCACATCACGTAGCCATATTGAACCGAAAGTCTTATTGCCTCGCTAAACACGATATTTGACCGCCGGTGTCCCGTGTCGTCAGTGGTGTCGGGGATGAGTAGTAGAAGGAAATTATCATGTGAAGACGTTACAGATCGCAAATATTTGTGACGTCATTGTGATGTCACACATTCTGGCACGACGTCATGAGACGTAACGCCATGTAATGCCGTTGTAGGGCCCTGGAGATCACGCGGCCTCAAGAGAGGCAGTCACAGACACGACATGGATGTCGAAACTTCATGGACAAAACCTCACACTGAAAACAAGCGTTACACCTGTCATTGATTTACAGGCCCGTCTTCGTTGGGGAACGTCTTCCATCGCTTCGGGGTGTTCTCGCAGTCGCCGTTGCCTTCCCCTTCTCTCGTTAGTATTCTCTGGTTGCACGTACTAGGGTTCTTCGGCTCGCCACCGTCGCTTCGCAGCCATTTTACAGCGAAAGCTTTTATAAGTTAACAGCAAGCGCCGTTTTTAGCGCCGTAGTTGTCCGCCGCCACCGCCGCCGCCGGTGTCCGTAACCACTATCGCTCGAAATAGGAAAAAAATGAAATAAGAAAAAAAATTCCCGGATGGAATACCATTCGAACCTGGGCCCTCTGCGTGGGAGCCCACTGTTCTACCTCAGAGCCATGCCGGTGCTCCAAACTGCTTTGCTGAAAAACCCTATAGAGGCTTCATGTCGGGAAGGAACCACATTAAAATATGTAATGTAGCGTGGTAGAAGAATAGAATAACAACCAAGCGTCAAACAACGCTAATTCTATAACCAGGCGTCACACAATGGGAATTGCGCAACTAGTTCGTAGTTGAATGCTTCCAACCCATTACAAAGGGCTCTGTCATAATTCTTCATCGTCATCAGCCACAGCATCAACAAAGGGCACATAATGCTTTACAGGTTTTCAGCAGGTACCACGGTTCTGCGCAGAATGACGAAAAATTGCATAGTGGCTGTCTTCCCTACTCTACAAAAATTATGATGATTTATAGCTTAGTGGGTTCCCCGAAAGTGCACTTCTATTGGTTGCCAATGAAGCCCATCAGGCTCACATGATCCATTTCCTCAGGGTCTCAATGAAGTTAATTCATCTCGCTATTTCCTTCTCATGTTAGCGTGTGTTATAAAGCGTGGTGGGAGAGCGAAATAACGACCGGGCGTCACACAATACGAATTACGTAGCTATTGGGCCCTTTAAAGCTTCCAACCCATTATAAAAGGCTCAGTCATAAGTCTTCATCGTCATCAGCTGTCGCATCAAGAAACTGCGCATAATGCCTTACAGACGGTACCTCGCTTCTCTGCAGAATGACGAGTAATGTTCTTGTGGGTGTTTCCCAACTTCACAAAAACATTATTTTTGGCGTAGTGGGTACGTTACTAGTGTACTTGTATTAGCAGCCAAGAGAGAGTTTATAGCGGGCTCTAGAAATGCCGCTCTTCGAGCTTTTGCTGTGACTGTGCTGCGCTTTCCGCGCAGGCCCTGCGTTTTTTTTTTTGGGGGGGGGGGGGGGGGGGGGGGGGGGCTAACTGTTGCCTTCTTCGTTTTAGTGGACCATTGTGAGTAGTGGGATTCACCTAATTTCTGTGGCAAGCACCCGTTAATGATGACGATAGTTTTCTTATAGGCCGAACAGTGCCACGTACGTTTTCGATGACGGTAGCTTTCTTCATTCTTATTGGAACAGTGGTTAGTAGTGAGACTTACCCAGTTCTTGTGGCACGTATCCGTTTATGACGACAGTTTTCGCGTAGGTCACAGAGCACATACACGCAGGCCGCACAAATTAGGCTAGCTTAAAGAGCTTCGCTATTGAAACATCAAATGACGGCGTCATGCATCTGGGCAATAGAAACCGGAGCACGCGTGGTAGTACCAGGGCTTGAGGATAGGAAATAATTTTGCCACCCATAAGAGAGCATGGCAAAGCCCTGTTGTGGGAGGAGGAAGGAGAATGGAACAAAAGAAGGGAAAGGAGGGGTCGCCTTCACGAGATAAGATCGCTGAAAACACCCAACGCCAGCCAGAGGTAGCTCTCTCTCTCTACAGTGTAGGAAAAGCGCTGAGTGCCCGGCCCCGGTGGCACTGGGAATCAAACCAAGGGCCTTCTGCGGTAAAGGCGTACGTTCTAAACTCTTGACCACCACTGCGCTTACAACGCGCCGCGCCATTCGCGATAGATGTCACCAGACTCGTTTTCCTTATGGTAACGCGATAGCGTTAAAGAGCTCGTTTCGCAAAAATTCTGCCGTTGGTGTCGTCGTCGGTTGTGAGCGAAAAGTCAGCGTTGTCTGTGACCTAAAACTGGAGAAAAATGCAAATAAAAGTATAATGAAAACACTGGGCTACAAGCGGTGCTCGTCGTAACAGTAGCAGCAGGAACCGGACGGGCGCGGGCAGCGTGGCAGCACGAACACGGGCTAGGCAGCTCCAGCTCGTGCCTCGCGCAGGGCTGGCGATGTGGCTGCAGCGCTGGACATTCCTCTTCACTACAATTCGTCCCCCGTCGGAAAGGAGCCATCCTGGCGACTCACGGTGAACTTATTACGAGCGGATCGTAATAGGGCTTCAGACGCTGTACGTGAACAGTTTCACGACCCCGAAAGCGTTGGTCCGTAGATGGTGTGACTGGTTCGACGATATAGTTCACAGGTGACGTCTGCGCAACAACACGGTAGGGTCCCTGATACTTGGAAACAAGCTTGGAGGAGAGACCAGTAGGGACAGCTGGAACCCAAAGCCACACAAGGGAGTCCGGAAGAAAGTGAGGATACGGGTGGTCATCGTCGCGCCGAGATTTTTGTCTCCATTGGTCGACGGTTGTGAATGACCGGGCGAGCTGACGGCATTCCTCGGCGCGGCGGGCAACTTCAGAGATGGGTGTAGATTCGGAGGCATCGGGTCGGTACGGAAGAATGGTATCGAGTGTGGTCGAGGGTTCTCGGCCATATACGAGGAAAAATGGCGAAAAGCCTGTAGTCGCCTGTGGAGCAGTGTTGTAGGCGTACGTCACAAAGGGCAAAATTAGGTCCCAGTCAGAGTGATCCGAGGCAACATACTTAGAGATCATGTCGCCAAGGGTGCGGTTGAATCTTTCCGTCAAGCCGTTAGTTTGAGGATGGTAGGCGGTAGTAGTACGATGAACGATACGACATTCGGCAAGGAGTGCGTTCACGACTTCGGAAAGGAACACACGTCCCCTGTCGCTCAGAAGTTCGCGCGGTGCGCCGTGACGGAGAATGAAGTTCCGCAGGAGGAAAGATGATATGTCGCGGGCCGTGGCAGCAGGCAGAGCGGCTGTTTCTGCGTATCGCGTCAGGTGGTCAACAGCGACAACTAGGACAAATAATAAAAATATTTGATTCGAGTGAGAATCGCACGCAGGCTTTTGGCGTGGCAAGCAGATGTTCAACCACAGCCACGCCATTGCTTGGAACTGCTTCGAAAAAGCACTATATCCTAAAAAGAACTATATGAATGCCATGTATTGGGAGCAGTCTTCTTAATTCATGTAATATTGCGTGTCCGAAGCGTGGAATCGCACTAGGCGTCAAAACATGTGAATTGAGCAACGAGCGGGTGTTTTAAAGGCCTATAAACGAAAATTGGGGGACGCTTTAACTTCGCTTTTAATAGTTCAGCGCGATAGCGACATCCGGCTCCATCCTAATCGTGCTCTATTTCGCTTGTCATTATGTTCAGTCGCCCGATTTCACACGCACACACACGCACACTCGATATGCCTATAGTAAAGGTAAAGGCTTCCGCCCTCTTCAACATGACTTTTATGACAACAGTAATCTAACTACGTGTAGGAGTTTCCGCGCACTAATGTGTATGCCAATTGTAATGGGTGGCATGCTATAAACTAGCAGCAATTGCGCGCGTCATACTTTTTAGAAGTTGCGATGCACCCACTTCGCGTTAGTGAGGGAATATGCGCAGTAATGTGTGTGCCTTTTGTAATGGGTGGCCGGCTTTAAACCACCAACTCGGTATGCAGTTCACAAGGTGTGATGCCCGATGGCAATATACGCTTGTACCCCGTTTTACTGTGATATCACATCTCGTATTTTAACACCTGTACACAGGACGCGTATGTTTGTGAAGCATTAAAGTTAATTTCAGTGCAGTTCCAAGCAATGGAGTGGCTCTGTCATCCCCCATAAACGCCCGCACGGATTTATTTTCCAGAGTGTATGACCATGTTTGTCACCACCAGAAGGCTCAGCAGTTTGTACCTAAGTGGTTATCGAATTAAGAACCCTTGACAGCTTCTCAAGCCATTTTAAACTTGTGTCTGCCCAGTAGGACTGACACAACGTGTTGTCGTTCCTTTCATGTGCTTATTGTTTGATGTACATGTCCAATAACAGGCAATAAAGCTAGAAGTATAGTGGCTCTCCTAAGAGCAAGGTTTCCTATGGATTACTTATCTAACGTGAAAAGAAAGCGCCTTATGAAGGATCTAATTCAGAACGTATTCCCTGTGCCTGTTTATCGGTTAATGTTGAAAAAAGCACTCCGCCAATACGTTCTTAAACGAGTTAGAAACATGTGGATACCGCCTAACGTAAAGACCTTCTTCTTCAAGCTTCATACAGGCACCTTGCTAGTGAAAACGTGGCTGGAGGATAGAGGGATTTACGTACCATTGCGAAGCACGTGTTTCCTGTGTAATAAGCCTGAAGCTATTGAACATGTATTCATTGATTCTAATATTTCCATATTCTTTTGGGACATATTGCAGATGACCTTAAAGATAGAACTACCTTTTAATCCACACGGAATTCGCCATTTGCGCTTTGAATGTTCTGTACTGCATTGGGATTTTATCTTTTTACTGGGTCTCCATTCGGTTTGGCGCAGCATGTTACCGTATAGACACTGTGATGTTAAAGTTCCATCTGTTCATGAGTGTTTCGTGGAAATTGTTGACAAAGTTCGTGAGCTGTATAAGACGACTGACTGTGATGAAGGTGTGATAGCTTTGTTTGATGCATAAACGCACATGAAACGGATATGATCTGTGATTGTTAGACTATCTTGACCTGTAGTCAAGAAGGCAATAGAGAAAAAGAAATTGTAGTGGCTCTGTCGTAGAACACCTGGTTACCACGCACACAGCCTGGGTTCGATTCTCACTCGAGCCTAAGATTTTTTTTATTTTATTTGCATTTTTCTCGATTTTTCGATCACGGACAAGATGGTGATTTTTCGCTCACAACCAACGACGCCGACGCGGACGCCAGAATTTCTGCGGAACGAGCTCTTTAACGCTATCGCGTTAATACAAAGCGCTCAGTCATAGTCAATCATCATCAGGAGCAATAGCGTCACCAATTCAGCAGCTTCGTAGCTTCGCGTGTGGCCTTAGGGACGCGCAGTGGGCCCATCACTGATTCGCAGAAGGAAGGAATAGGGAGTAAAAGCTAAGCGATTCAGCCGGCCAGCAGACGAGTGGAGAGGGCAGCGGAGCACACGACGAAAGGCAGATTAAGAGCTAAGGGGCTTAGCGCCGGCCCGCTCGTTCCAGCGGGACGTAGAACGCACCTCGCGCTCCTCTGTGTGTTAAGGCGCCCCACTTGGTTTCGCCGTTGTTTTGCAGCCTAGCTGACCGCGTCTCGACAGGACGCACTTACGAACAACGCGAAATGTAGGCGGTTCTTATCACGTCTGTGAACACGCGATCAAACGTAATCTGTACGGACAAGATGTCAAAGAGGCACGTATTTTCTTACCTTTCTTGTTTCGTCTTGTCTCCACTATTCAATTAAAGGACCTACCCGATACATTAAGCCTTGGAGTGTCAGCTCGCGTCCTGGCGCCCGTCTTAAGCTTTCGATAATTTGAACCCAGCTTTGGCCATCTACAAACGGCCTAGTCTTCAGAGGTCTTCATCGCTTGAAAGCACCGCCGGGACATTTCGCGCATGGAGCCAAGCGAGTGCCGCGATCGCAGGTATCGCCAACATGCCGCGGCCGCTTGTGTTGGGGGTCGCCATCTGGTCTCGCGTAAACGCTGGTCTGCTGGCCACGTTCTGCTGGGCAGACGATATGAGGGGGCGAGCGGTTCGCTCCTAAAACGCTGGCTGCCCCCGCGCACCGCGCATGCGCAGTTGGCGGCACCACTCGTCCGCTGGGCCGCTTAGCTATTACTCTTTATTATGACGTAACAGGGCTGGGCAGAGATACTCGGAAAAGTATTCCGGAATACAGATATTGAAATACATGGAACAGAAGCCTAAAATACAGATACTGAGATACATTTGACTTTAGCGTAACGGGATATTTCGGAGATACTTTTGCAATATGACGAAAAAGTATTCCGGAATAGAGATACAGCAATACAGATTCTAGAATACTTCTTTTATATTTCAAGGATGCTCCTACTCCGCTAAGACATTTAGAGGTGCAGCATAATGGTGTAAATAACGTTGCAGTGCTGCCGCGCCACGGTGGTCTAGTGGTTATGGCACTCGACTGCTGACCCGAAGGTCGCAGGATCAAATCCCGGCCGCGGCGGCTGCATTTTCGGTGGAGGCGAAAACGTTTGAGGCCCGTGTACTTAGATTTAGGTGCACGTTAAAGAACCCCAGGTGGTCGAAATTTCCGGAGCCCTCCACTACGGCGTCTCTCATAATCATATCGTGGTTTTGGGACGTTAAACCCCAGACATTATTATTATTAACGTTGCAGTGCATTGAAACTTTTAGTTTATTTGTTTATTACAGTACCCTCAGCACCACTAAGATATCACAGAGGGGGGGGGGGGCGGCTTACAAAGTACATAAGTAGTAATAATGACATATATACAGATATCAATCGCAATAAAAAAGTACACTATTTCACAGCAACAGTAACAAGCATTGGGCACCGAAATCGACATACTTGGTGACAACTAAATGAGCTATGCTAGAAATAGCACAGTTTAAGCAAATCACTAATGAACAACAGTCAATTGAGAAAAAGTATACATTTACTTTGCACATAAGATCGGCTTTGCTGAGTAGGTTGCTGTTTGAGCTTCTGAAGCAGGCTGTTTTCTAGACAGCGTCGATTCGGCCTCAGCACAAGACTCGCGAAAGAAAAAAGTCTATGTAGCGGTGTAGACGGGCACAAATTCGTGTTACAGTGAATAAAAACCGCCTTCATAGCCGGATAGCCCTGGAGCGTGGCGACATCTCTTCTCGGGCCATCCAGATACCGAAACACTTCCTCCCTCACGTGGGTTGATCTGACCGCTCAGAAGTCCAAGTCAGTCCCCATCTTCGGAATCCTCAGCCGTCTGGCCCGGTCGGCGCCGGGTCAGACGACTGAGGATTCCGCTGTCCATATAGGCCGCTCATAACTACATACGCGCAATGGAGCCCAGTATGTCGACACTGCACAATCCGAAAATTGGCTTCCTAAAATCACGTTCTTTGGGGGTGAGAGGGTAACGTGTAAGCCCTCCAAAGTCGCTCCTGCAACCTCTCTAAACAGACGTGGAATCAGGGACAGCTGCTCAGAGCGCTCCATCAGAAACTACAGCAAGCACTCGTCGCCTGGGCAGAAACGGTCACTCTTCAATGCACCCTGACACGCTGGAGAGGTGGCTGAAAGCGTGACAAAGATAGCCATCTTTTAGTCACTTCCGCCTCGACTATGGGAACTGCTTTTAGAAGTGCCGCCGCTTTGAGAACTGAACGCACGCGAAGCATTGCAAAGCCTCTGTTCCAAGGCGGTATCCGCGTGGGGGGTCACGAAGTAGTGGTTTGCCACCCGAAAAAACCAGGCGAGCTGCACTGGCCTTGAGAGACATCGACTTTCGTCGGCAGAGGCCGACAACACTGCCTCCGCAATTCTGCCGTCTGCGGCGTCGCGCGCTTTACCACATGGGCCATTCTGTGCTTGAGGGGAAACCATCGCCGCCCTTTCTGTCGGCGACCGGCGGCACGCCTTTGCTTGTATTGGTGCAAAACAAATGAAAAAAAAAACCCTTGGAAACACGCGTCAACTCATTTCGAACAAAAAGAAAATGTAACGAGATACCCGTGTCCTGCATTGTATCGCGATACAAGCGATACATCGTAAAAGTATTTCACTACTGAGACACAAATACATTTTTCAAATGTATCTCGATACAGAAATACAGATACTCAAAAGTATCTCTAAAATACCATCGCGATACTCTTGTATCGCGATACTGCCTAGCTCTGCGACGTAATGAACACTGCGGCATTCTAAGATAGTTTGAAACGGCCGACGTTATGGGTTCGTTTTTTTTGCGGCACGATTGAGGCATGCACCGAGATCCGAAGCGATGCTAGCAAACGAGAAAGCGGTGCTCACGAGGCTCAATTGCTCTATCGCGTTCTACTCTTGCAGGCTAAGCTCAAGCGTCCTCCATGTTCCTCACTCTGTCCTTTCAGGATCCGCGCTCGACATCACATAACATGTTACCATGTTAACATATGTTCATGATTCCACATTCACGCATTTATTGTGAATATAGGAACATAGGCTGAACACTGCACGTAACAAAACGCTACCCAAGAGAACGAATGTGAACACACAGAGTCGCTACACTCAAAGGACTTTTCATTAAATGAAATGCGTTGGCGCGGTAGCATGGGCCGGTCCCTCATTCCGAGAACCGCCAATGGGCAGCGCAGCCTATTAAAAACGCCGAGGAGAGCAGGTAGAGGCGGGGGTGCTCCCATCAGCTCCACTGGACTTCCACCTTCACAGAGTGGAATGTCCCCAACTGGAACCCTTTATCTATCATTCTAAACGCTGTAGGGTCACGAAGGTACAAAGTTGATTATTGAGGCGAAAGCCTTAGATGCCTCATAGATTGCACTAGAAAAGATACTTGGGCTAGTTCTTGGTAATTCATTGTGCGAGAGCAACAGCGCTAAAAATCACGAAGACCAAGAAAGACAGCGTCTAGCTGTGGCGGGTCCATCTTGGTCCTTGTCCTTTTTTAGCGCTGTTCCTGCATAATGGATCTTCAAACCGAAAAGGGACTGGTGGCGTTAATACGAGTGACGAAAAAAAAAAACAAATCGCCATCATGTGATGACGGCACACTGTCAGGAAACCATTACGTCAGAAACCGTTAAAATTGGTGACATCAGCATGAAGTCATCCTGACGTCACAGGATGATTTCATCACGTTATGTCGTGAATTGGCCGGTTACGGAGGCAGTGAAAAAACATATGAGGGGCAGAAAGGTTTCAATTCCCCCGATCCTGGAGGCAGTGCGAAACCGCAGAAAACTTTCGGAGGAGGCAGGGGGAGCACGAATACATCGACTCAGAGGAAAAATTCGGCAGATCCCACGTACCGTGGGAGTCGACGTTATGCGAAGCATGCGGCGTGTATGTGACTGTGGCGTAACGTTTTTTACTGTACGACACGTTACAAAATGTCACTAAAGATTTGTATAAATTATATAAGCACGCATATATATGTTGAAGAGCCGCATATGTGTTATATAACCAGTTGTTCACGGTTGGGTAACGCTGCCAATGGCAAGGTGGGTATTACCAACACCAGAAGTGCTAAGCTGATATGTAGTGCTTATACGTGTCCCGAGAACGCACGCACGTTTCACGAACCCGTGTGCATGTGTGCAAGAAGTTGTTGACAGTTCTTCAACAAGGGCCACATCACCGTGATCAGTTAGCACCAGCAGCTGGTAATGACTTGTTATAGGATCCGGTCGTGATCGTGGTGACGAGGGGTCCATGTCTAGTGAAGTATGTGGTGTAGTAGAGCTGTTGAATTCGTGGATGCCTCGGTAATTTCGTCGAAAAATTGTCTGTTGACAGAGCCGGCGACATGTCGGAACCTAAAGCCACCCTTCGCGTTGGTGAGGTATAGGCCGTCGAGGCTGGCAGGCCTGGATAGCGCTACTTAGACCAACATCAGCGGATGGTGTTTGTCCTATTCCTAGACTTCCTGGGCGTATGTGGCCTGCGTAGCCTAGTCTACAAAGCGGCTGTCAATCAATCTAGCATCATCCTCGGTCAGCATAAGGCTATCGCCCATCCTCGTAAGAAATGAAGAGGACACTGCGTCGTTCTGGTGGACGAAGTGCACTTTACGGTGCGGTGATGTGGATATCATATGTAACTTTCGTTAATATATTCCTCCGGGGTCGAGCAATGCTTCAGTGTAGCTTGCTGAATCATAAGAATACAAACGTAATGTTTATTAGACTACAATAAAAGTGGAGCCAACACTGGAACTACAGATGTTAATCTGATATGAGGCCTGTATCGTAGGAGTACACATCGTAGGAGTATCATGTAGTGTTTATTGCTTTCTTGTAAAAATAGATAGCCAGTACCACAACCACAATTGACGTTGCACCGATATTACGCCTGCGTAGGTTGTTTTTCCAAACCAATTTATAGACCTGGCGTGGCTCAGTGGTAGAATACCTGATTGCCATGTAGAATACTTGGGTTCGATTCCTGCTGGGATCCTAACTTTCATTCTTTCAATTTGTTGAGCCAACGCTGCCGATGTTGGTTTTCCTTAACGCTCTAGCATTTAAGTTACCAATGTCTGTTCTCGCCGTTCCTGGGTCGATATAAACTGTCAATCACCAGTGGCGCATACCCGTACACCGTGGCCCGTGGTAAACGGGTATGTGCCACACGTGTTTAGTGGAAAGGGTTTGACGACGTACGCGACAGGGTTTTAACGTTATTCATGTCATGACCCGGCAATCATATTCGTCAAATCCTCTTACCCTCCCTTGAAAATTTTGGTCTACACCTAGTTAATGAGGCGATCATGAGAGCACCCAGACGTAGGCGGCTACATAGATAGATAGATAGATACGTAGATAGAAACGCTCAAAGTGCAAGAGGTTCGCTAAGAAATGCTTCGCATTTAAAAGAAGATGGCTTTTGCCTTGGAGTCATCTTAGGCGAATGCATAAGCGACCCTGTGCGTGTGCGCGTGTGTTTTTGTTTTGTTTTTTGTTTTTGAAATTCCAGAGAAGTCTGCCGGCACATGTGTGTCTCTAGCCGGTTACAACCTCGATATACATGCAAGATCCAGCCACAAAACGACGGTGAGCTTTTCCAACACCTCTCTAAGAGAGTCGTACCATGTAGCTGGTTTCGATGAGGAACTCGAGTATTTTAAATGCGTAAGCATTTCTATGCGAACTCAGCTAGAAGACTGTCCGTTCATGGGTCGTTCTGTTGCGAAGACAATCATCGCCAGAAAGAAACAATCGTATCAAACGAAGTCGCACGGTCTCCTATAGGTTCGTACAAGACGGCTCAAAGGCGAGAGCCATCCCCATTTCTTTTTTCATATAGATGCATTATTCGAACAATCACGTACGTGCTGTCAGATATGACGTAATTTACTTTCCGCTTTGGGCGACTGCTTCCTGGCGACAGCGGTTCGCCCAGTCACCTACAAATTGAGACAATTTAGAGCACTATGCATGCTACTACGAGGTAGTACTAAGTTGTCCTTCACTGTGGACACATCCGTCATTTAAAAATAGAAATGGTTATTCAACCAATACACGTAAGTGCTACAAGTGCTTATGCTGTTACGTAGTTGCGACGGTGACGTACGCATAACACGAGCTGGTGCAGATGAAAACTGTTTATTGGGCTAACTTGTGGCCACTGCAAAGGCAACTCGAGGCATAAGCAATACTCACTCTACCTTGATACGGCGAGAAAGGACTTCAGATGTCGACTAACCTGATCGTCGGAGGAGCGCGTCCTCTTTCACACGTAAGTGATTGAACCATGAAACGTTATCGCTGGTGCTCGCGTAAGCTCCCGAATATACTTGACTGCTCGCGTTATGGTCGTAATCTGAACAGAACAACCTGAAACAGTAGCGAAGGCTCCCGTACGGTGCCGCGTGGCCTGCGCCTAGCGGTGCTAACAGTTTTTGTGGGGGAAACCCGATCACAAGAAAATAAGAAAAAAAGTGGCCGTATGGCAATGCACTATACTTATAACTCTGGTTGATACAGCATATAGACATTAGACGCAATGTGACAAACTGCACTGTTACACAATACACCGCGAACCGCTGATAGAATGGGAACAATTGTTAATAAGTAAAGCGTCATACCACTCATGGACATGTACTTACAAAGGGAAGATGGGTTTTTGCAAGATGTTTCCTTTGTAGTCCGTCAGTATGGCACCTCCGGAGTGTGCAGTTTTTCCGAACGCAGTACGAAAATCCTGGCGTGCCAGCGTACTAAAACGACCTCAGCATCGGATGCCTCGAGCATCCGCACGGAGAATTTTATTGGCTACCGGTGAGAACGGTAAAGGTGACCGTAACCTTGACATGCAACAAACACATCGTACGAACTACAAGCACACGCACAGAAAGACACAATTATCATCTGTCCAATAGCGAGCAGTTGAAACTCTTTACAATGAAGTAGCACCGAGACCCTAAATTAGTTCTTTATATCCGATATTCAAGGTGAATCAGTTCTCACAAATCGGCGATCTGTCTCGCGCAAAAATCCAAGATGTAAAAACTCATTATTCAAGGCTTCCCTTTGGTCTTTTTGAATAAAGTTCCTCACTCGCTCACTCGCTCAAGGCTCCCAACCCAAACGAGATAATGAACACTTGCGTGTCTGCTTGATGGCTATTGAAATAAAATAAACCGAATATGAGAAGGCTATGAGAATGCGGTCTATAAGACGGCAGAGTATCTGCAACTTTTCAAGCCCATATATAACGAAATTTTACATATTACAATTCCCTTAGCCCGCAAAAAATGTGGTGCCAATTTGCTGTTGAATATTAATTGTGTTTTTTTATATGTTTCGAGCATCGCGCAAGCGAAATATTTCTTCGTTACAGCCGAAATCGCTGCGGCTCTCGCTTTGTCTATTTCGTTATAAAAAGAATAGATGGCACTGAAATGAAGCGTGACCGACCCAAGTTCGTATTTAGTTCGCTATGACCGAAGTTTTGCTATATCAGTTTTCGTTGCAAAGCGGTTAAAGGTATCAGTCACTATGGCACCTGATTGTTTATTTGTGGGAAAAACGAATACAAGAAATTTACGCATTCAAACTCTATTCTTGTAGCAATTGCTGCAACATGTGCACTCGAGCATGCGCCTTACACTGGGGCTCTTCGTTTTTACACTCCTGGCTACCCGCGGGAAGCCAGAGCCAGCCAGAGCGCGTTCGTTGTCATCGGGTTGCTCCGCCCCCCCCCCCCCCCTTCCCCGCATGGGCACTTCCTGTAGGCGTTCGTGTTTCTCGGGCTGGGCGGTTCTGGCTACCCGCGGGAAGCCGGTGGGTCCCCAGAAGCTTCCAGGACAACGTTAATGTGGAAGCTCTCTGGAAGTTTTCGGGATAGCAGACGCCGACAAGAGACGATGCGCGCTCGCCGCCAACTTTGTGAGGACTCGACGGATTGAAATGCGGGCGCTTGAGGCCTACATCTTCGCTTGTCGTTCGCTCGGCGTTATCTGCTAAAGCCCGTTTCCCCGCGCGACGTGGTGCGGTTACGATTGGCGGCGAGTATTTGAAGGTAATGTTTCTTGCATTTCTTGTATCCCGTGAAGCTTCCATACGTGAACAATGCGGCGAACTGTCGCATTCTAACTGCGTCGGCCACATATCCCTAAAGGTATGTACGCTTTCGTACCCATGCATGGAGACCCCTTCGTAGTTTATTTTTTCGTAGTAGTGTTCGATTGTAGTGTCGTGTGTGCTTTCTGTGCGCTAAGCGAAGGCTATTGTGATCGAACTAGCTATTTCGCTCCGTTTTATGTTTGCGTGCGCGAACCCCTTCAGAACTTATCTATTTCCCCCAGGTCTTCGATGTTGATCGAAAGCACTGAATAAATAATACCGATCGCGACACTGTTCGTTTTTTTATTGTACTCGTTGGTCGCAAATGGCGTGCGAGCGTGCTTCGATGTACGGGCCAGTCCATGTGGTATGGTATTATGTTATGCCATGCTACGACGAGCCAATGTGAAAAAACGGAGATGAACTCAGATATGTATACATCCTTTCGTTGCTTATTTCATCGTCGGTTTTGTCTTTTTCCACCTCTTTGTAATAATGTCATGCAGTATGTACACGGTTATCACCTAGTAGCTAAAGTAAAAACCGAGCTACATAAGATTTTGGAAGTGCCAATTAGGACTAGAAAAGAGGCCCAGGCAACATCTGCCAAAACGAGTTGAAGACGCGTAATACAAAAGTTTATTTTAGATTTAGCGCGCACTCGTGATACTGATATCGCCGCATGTCTCAAGACAGAACGCAAGCTGTCAACGCGTGTGCGACGTATTATGCAATAGCTGAACGGGTAAATCCTCAAGCTCTTTAGGGGGCACAATCACTTTCGCGCCCTGTTGTGCAGGGTCTGTTACGTGTACTGAGTAGGCGTGAGCTGGTTAAGCCGGTAGCGGCGCGGCCGCTCACCTTGCATCATTCTCGAGGCACCGTGTGCCAGCTGGCTGTTTTGTTCGCCGACGAGGCGAGTTGCGTGTGACCTTGCAAACGTGCGTGATCGTATCCCAAATGCGTATGCTCGAGAATATCACGTCAGCTCTTCAGCAAACCTAGCCACATATCTCCAAGCGGCCAATGCAGAAAAAAAGAACGCGTACGCGGCGCGAAGTTTCGTTTGCTGCCACGGCGGTAGCGTTTGTTTACGCTTACGCTGGCTGTTACAGCGTCAGATTTTCCAATCTTCGGACAGTTTCGGGTTGTCTCGGGTTTCCCACACACGTGACCACGACGTTGTTTCCTGTCCCGACCGGAACCAGCTGGATGATCGTCAGGCTAGCTCTGGCTGCCAGCGAACTGACAGAAGTCCGAAAATCGGAGATCCCCACTTATCCCTATCGGAAAAGCAGCGTATCCAGTGCCTTTCAGCGCACTGGGAGGCACTGGGACAGACTGTACAGCGTGGCCAGTGCCACCCGGTGCGCTGAAAGACGCTGGGAATTCTGTACAGTGTGGCCCAGTGTCTTACAGCGCACTGGGAGGCACTGGCCGCGCTGTACAGTATCTGCCCGCGCACTGAGAACACTGGCAGCACATTCCAAAACAACTGGGTGTGATGGGTGGAATTCGTATACGATTTGGTATTTGGTCGCGAGAGGTTGAGATAGCTAGCTTTAGTTTTAGTTAAGCGACGGACGTACGTATACACTAAAGCAATCATCTGTCGAGCGTGCGCGCACGCGCTTTCTCTGAAGTGTTGGATCGAGTGTCGTGAGTGTAGTTCATATTGTCACGTGGTCGTGACGCTGGCGAAGGAAGCAGGCGGCGTGTCCAAAATGAAACTTTATATTTGGCCGAACTTGTGGCCGTAAAACGCAAAGTCAACCTCCAGCAATACACGCTGTACACTGATATAGCGGCGAACAGAGCGTCGGCCGTCGATAATATGCTCATGGCTGGGACGCGCCGTCTTTTATAAATCACGCATCGAACATTCCGGTCTTATCACTGGTGGTCGCGCAAACTCTGGAAAAATCGAGACTATTCGCGTCTAGCGCGCAATCTTAACAAAGCGATCTACTACCATCGCGAACATTCTAAACACTGCGGCGCGGTCAGCATCGAACGTTGATAACGGTCCTTGCTGGTCAAACCCGAATACATCAAAATAAAACAAGAAGCGGGCGTGGCATTACCCCTCCTCTCAAAAAGCATCGTCCCGATGCTTGTGACAGAACATAGAAGGAAAAAAAAATAAGTGCATACACAAATAAAGTGAATTAACAAAGCAAAAAGTACAGTAATCGTGTTTGCTAACGCACAAAAAACGGCTTAAGGCGCACGACATGGACGACTTCAGGACGTCCGCGGCGCCGCTGAGAGTTTGAAATGCCGTCCGGGATAACCTCGTAGTCTAGGGCGCCGAGACGTCGGAGCACCTTGTAGGGTCCGAACTATCGTCGAAGAAGCTTCTCGCTAAGTTCCCGTCGGCGTATCGGGGTCCAGACCCACACACGGTCATCGGGTTCGTATTCCATGTGGCGTCGTCAAAGATTACAGTGACGGCTGTCGGCCCACTGCTGGTTCTTGATGCGCAGGCGGGCGAACTTCTTCGGCGCGTCGCAAATACGCGGCGACGTCGAGATCGTCTTCGTCGGTGACGGTTGGTAGCAGTGCGTCGAGCGTCGTTGCGGGGCTCCTTCCGTAGACCAGCTTGTACGGCGTCATTTGCGTCGTTTCTTGCACGGCCGTGTTGTATGCGAAGGTCGCATACGGAATGATGACATGCCACGTATTGTGTTCGACGTCGACATACATGGCCAACATGTCGGCAATGGTCTTGTTTAGCCGCTCGGTGAGGCCATTTGTCTGTGGGTGGTGCGCTGTGTTCCGGCGGTGGCTTGTTTGGCTGTATCTCAGTATTGCCCGAGTTAGGTCAGCAGTAAAGGCTGTACCACTGCCGGTGATGAGGACCTCAGGGGCGCCATGACGCAAGACGATGTTCTCAACGAAGAACTTCGCTGCCTCGGCGGCAATGCCTCTGGGCAGGGCCCTTGTGTCGGTGTAGCGGGTGAGGTAGTCTGTAGCTACCTCGATCCCTTTGTTTCCGGTATTGGACGTCGGGAACGGCCCGGTCAATGGTCATGACGCACTATATAGGAACTTTCGCTGGTCACGCTTCATTTCAGCGATATTTACTTTTTACAGGAAATCGACCACGTGAGGGCCACCGTGATATCGTCTGTCAAGAACAAATATTTCGCTCGCGCGAGGCTCCAAACACTACCGTAACAAACGCAATAAATATTGAAGGACAATTCGCCAACACATTTTTTTTTCTTTTTCGCGGGGGGTAACGTAAAAATAAAGGTTAGCATAGAAATGTGGCTAAAAATGTTCCAGGTGATATGATGTCTCATAGACCTCATTTTCGTACATATTCTCTCGTTCTGGTCTGGTTTCCTTAGATTTAAAAATCAATAGCAGACACATAGGAGTTGCCTCGTTTTTTTGCGAGAATATAGTAGAGTAATCGTTTTGGTATCTAGTATGTTTTGCGCGAGACAGTTCACCGACTTGTTAGACCCGATTTGTACCTCGACTGTTATAACGAATACCAAGTACAACGAACTAAATTATGGTTCCGATGCTGCATTGTTATGGCGAGGTTAGAATTTACTGCAATAGGACATACAATGACTGTATGAAGGACGAGAGTTTTGTGGGCTCGCTTCTTTTGTTTGACACAATCTTCATGAAAACCAACAGATAATAATGCCAAGGAAGGCATAGGGGACGTTAATTGTACCGTTTTAATTGTATTGCAGTAATTGTGATATAGATGTGGAGAAAGTAATCTGTAACCTAATTGATAAAAAATGCGAGAACGCAAAAGTAAAATCAGGCTCCCAGGAGGAATAGAACCACGCCACTCTCCGTGGCAATCAAGTATTTTGCCGCCGAGCCCCGCCAAGTGTTCTACGTGCTTTATAGAAATGTCGTTATTGTATAGAGATTGGGATAGTTCTTCAGCTCCAGTAAATTCAGCTCCACTAGTGTAAAACATGAGGAAGTGCGTAGTTGCAAGGGCACCCATTGATTCTCGTTCGTAGAGTTCCCACGGCTTCTTTTACCAAACCGCCGATGACGTCAATGTTTGCGGAAGGCATGTGGGGTTTCCCCGGCACGAGTAGAATCTTGTTTGTTAGACTCGCAAACTGAGTATGCTACATGCATACTCCGTTTTATCGACTTCCTGCTTGAACCGACAATTGAGATACGTGTCTTCTGATGCGAGTTCCGTCAGGCTGTTTCCCCCTTCATGTGTAGCGCTGTAGAAAGCGGTGGGAGGAGCAATCCTACTTTTGGCGAGGCGGTGGCGCCATCTCTTGCGCAGCACGGGAGTCAAGCGCATGTTTTCGAAACGTTCTTAGCGATCTTAAGGCAATATTGCGATTATTTTTTGATTATAAAGGTAAACATTAGACAGAAGTCTGTCTGGTTGGGTAAGTAAACTGAGATAACTATTGTTAGTTGTGTGTACGCAACCGCACCCTCCCCTTTCTCGACGTCCAGGTGGCAAGAAGGGGCAGTGACTTGTAGTTCTCCGTTTACAGGAAGCCGACACACACCGGCCGATACCTTCAATATGATTCGTCCCATCCATCCACCCACAAGGCCTCCGTTGTGACCACATTACTTCAGAGAGGCAAAAAAAAAGACGGCAGATCCCACGCATTGTGGGAATCGATGTAATGCGAAGCAGCCAGCAAAGAGCTGCGTACATCGTCTTGTATGTCATTGAGGAAAATGCGTGTCATGGTTTTCATGTTAACTCCTATTATTTATGTTCGTCACACAGTAACGTCGCGCAATACCAACTTCGGGGATCAAGCTAGCGAAACGGCCGCCAGCACCCCATGAGCGTGGCACGTAAGTCATGCTGTACATGACATGCATGTCATGATTTCAATGTTAACTCGTGTATTATTTATGTTCGTCACACAGTCACGTCACGCAATACCAATTTTGGTGTATATCAAGCTAGCGAAACGGCCGCCAGCGCGCCATGAGCGTGGCACGTAAGTCATGCTGTATATGACATGCGTGTCATGATTTTCATGTTAACTCGTGTGTTATTTATGTTCGTCACACAGTCACGTCGCGCAATACCAATTTTGGTGCATATCAAGCCAGCGAAACGGCCGCCAGCGTCCCATGAGCGTGGCAGGTAAGTCATACTGAACGTGACGTGCGTGTCACGATTTTCATGTTAACTCCTGTTATTTATGTTCGCTGCACAGTCACGCCGCAATATACCAATTTTGGTGTATACAAAGCTGGCGAAACGGGCGCCAGCGCGCCATCAGCGTGGCACGTAAGTCATGCTGTACATGACATGCGTGTAATCATTTTCATGTTAACTCGTCTATTATTTATGTTCGTCACACAGTCACGTCACGCAATACCAATTTCGGGGTAGATCAAGCTAGCGGAACAGCCGCCAGCGCACCATGAGCGTGGCACGTATGTCATGCTGTACATGACATGCGTGTCATGATTTTCATGTTAACTCGTGTTATTTATGTTCGTTACACAGTCACGTCACAAGATACCAATTTTGGTGTATATAAAGCTAGCGAAACGGCCGCCAGCGCGCCGTGAGCGTGGCACTTAAGTCATGCTGTACATGACATGCGTGTCATGATTTTCATGTTAACTCGTGTTATTTATGTTCGTCGCACAGTCACGTCGCAAGATACCAATTTTGGTGTATATGAAGCTAGCGAAACGGCCGCCAGCGCGCCATGAGCGTGGCACGTAAGTCATACTGTACATGACATGCGTGTCATGATTTTCATGTTAACTCGTGTGTTATTTATGTTCTTCACATAGTCACGTCACGCAATACCAATTTCGGGGTAGATCAAGCTAGCGGAACGGCCGCCAGCGCACCATGAGCGTGGCACGTAAGTCATGCTGTACATGACATGCGTGTCATGATTTTCATGTTAACTCGTGTTTTTTATGTTCGTTGCACAGTCACGTCGCAAGATACCAATTTTGGTGTATCTAAAGCTAGCGAAACGGCCGCCAGCGCGCCTTGAGCGTGGCACGTAAGTCATGCTGAACATGTCATGCGTGTCATCATTTTCATGTTAACTCGTGTATTATTTATGTTCGTCACACAGTCACGTCACTCAATACCAATTTTGGTGTATATAAAGCTAGCGAAACGGCCGCCAGCGCGCCATGAGCGTGGCACGTAAGTCATGCTGTATATGACATGCGTGTCATGATTTTCATGTTAACTCGTGTGTTATTTATGTTCGTCACACAGTCACGTCACGCAATACCAATTTCGGGGTAGATCAAGCTAGCGGAACAGCCGCCAGCGCACCATGAGCGTGGCACGTAAGCCATGCTGAACGTGACATGCGTGTCATGATTTTCATGTTAACTCATGTTATTTATGTTCGCTGCACAGTCACGCCGCAATATACCAATTTTGGTGTATATAAAGCCGGCGAAACGGCCGCCAGCGCGCCATCAGCGTGGCACGTAAGTCATGCTGTACATGACATGCGTGTCATCATTTTCATTTTAACTCGTCTATTATTTATGTTCGTCACACAGTCACGTCACGCAATAGCAATTTCGGGGTAGATCAAGCTAGCGGAATAGCCGCCAGCGCACCATGAGCGTGGCACGTAAGTCATGCTGAACGTGACGTGCGTGTCATGATTTTCATGTTAACTGATGTTATTTATGTTCGCTGCACAGTCACGCCGCAATATACCAATTTTGGTGTATATAAAGCTGGCGAACGGCCGCCAGCGCGCCATCAGCGTGGCACGCAAGTCATGCTGTACATGACATGCGTGTCATTTTCATGTTAACTTGTGTGTTATTTACGTTCGTCACACAGTCACGTCACGCAATACCAATTTTGGTGTATATCAAGCTAGCGAAACGGCCGCCAGCGCCCCATGAGCTTGGCACGTAAGTTATGCTGTACCTGACATGCATGTCTTGATTTCCATGTTAACTCGTGTTATTTATGTTCGTTGCACAGTCACGTCGCAAGATACCAATTTTGGTGTATATAAAGCTAGCGAAACGGCCGCCAGCGCGCCTTGAGCGTGGCACGTAAGTCATGCTGAACATGTCATGCGTGTCATCATTTTCATGTTAACTCATGTTATTGATGTTCGCTGCACAGTCACGCCGCAATATACCAATTTTGGTGTATATAAAGCTGGCGAAACGGCCACCAGCGCGCCATCAGCGTGGCACGTAAGTCATGCTGTACATGACATGCGTGTCATCATTTTCATGTTAACTCGTCTATTATTTATGTTCGTCACACAGTCACGTCACGCAATACCAATTTCGGGGTAGATCAAGCTAGCGGAACAGCCGCCAGCGAACCATGAGCGTGGCACGTGTCATGCTGAACGTGACGTGCGTGTCATGATTTTCATGTGAACTCGTGTTATTTATGTTCGTTACACAGTCACGTCGCAAGATACCAATTTTGGTGTATATAAAGATAGCGAAACGGCCGCCAGCGCGCCGTGAGCTTGGCACGTAAGTCACGCTGTACATGACATGCGTGTCATGAATTTCATGTTAACTCGTGTCATTTATGTTCGCCACACAGTCACGTCGCAGGACACCAATTTTGGTGTATATAAAGCTCGCGAAACGGCCGCCAGCGCGCCATGAGCGTGGCACGTAAGTCATGCTCGACATGACATGCATGTCATCATTTTTATGTTATCTTGTGTTATTTATGTTCGCTACACAGTCACGTCGCAAGATACCAAATTTGGTGTATATCAAGCTAACGAAACGGCCGCCAGCGCACCACGAGCGTGGCACGTAAGTCATGCTGTACATGACATGCGTGTCATGATTTTCATGTTAACTTGTGTGTTATTTACGTTCGTCACACAGTCACGTCGCGCAATACCAATTTTGGTGTATATCAAGCTAGCGAAACGGCCGCCAGCGCCCCATGAGTGTGGCACGTAAGTCATGCTGTACCTGACATGCATGTCTTGATTTCCATGTTAACTCGTGTTATTTATGTTCGTTGCACAGTCACGTCGCAAGATACCAATTTTGGTGTATATAAAGCTAGCGAAACGGCCGCCAGCGCGCCTTGAGCGTGGCACGTAAGTCATGCTGAACATGTCATGCGTGTCATCATTTTCATGTTAACTCGTGTATTATTTATGTTCGTCACACAGTCACGTCACGCAATACCAATTTTGGTGTATATAAAGCTAGCGAAACGGCCGCCAGCGCGCCATGAGCGTGGCACGTAAGTCATGCTGTATATGACATGCGTGTCATGACTTTCATGTTAACTTGTGTGTTATTTATGTTCGTCACCCAGTCACGTCGCGCAATACCAATTTTGGTGTATATCAAGCTAGCGAAACGGCCGCCAGCGCCCCATGAGCGTGGCACGTAAGTCATGCTGAACGTGACGTGCGTGTCATGATTTTCATGTTAACTCGTGTTCTTTATGTTCGTTACACAGTCACGTCGCAAGATACCAATATTGGTGTATATCAAGCTAGCGAAACAGCCGCCAGCGCGCCATGAGCGTGGCACGTAAGTCATGCTGAACGTGACGTGCGTGTCATGATTTTCATGTTAACTCATGTTATTGATGTTCGCTGCACAGTCACGCCGCAATATACCAATTTTGGTGTATATAAAGCTGGCGAAACGGCCGCCAGCGCGCCATCAGCGTGGCACGTAAGTCATGCTGTACATGACATGCGTGTCGTCATTTTCATGTTAACTCGTCTATTATTTATGTTCGTCACACAGTCACGTCACGCAATACCAATTTCGGGGTAGATCAAGCTAGCGGAACAGCCGCCAGCGAACCATGAGCATGGCACGTAAGTCATGCTGAACGTGACGTGCGTGTCATGATTTTCATGTTAACTCGTGTTGTTTATGTTCGTTACACAGTCACGTCGCAAGATACCAATTTTGGTGTATATCAAGCTAGCGAAACGGCCGCCAGCGCGCCATGAGCGTGGCACGTAAGTCATGCTGTACATGACATGCGTGTCATGATTTCCATGTTAACTCGTGTTATTTATGTTCGTTACACAGTCACGTCGCAAGATACCGATTTTGGTGTATATAAAGCTAGCGAAACGGCCGCCAGCGCGCCGTGAGCGTGGCACGTAAGTCATGCTGTACATGACATGCGTGTCATGATTTTCATGTTAACTCGTGTTATTTATGTTCGTCACACCGTCACGTCGCGCAATACCAATTTTGGTGTATATCAAGCTAGCAAACGGCCGCCAGCGCCCCATGAGCGTGGCACGTAAGTCATGCTGTACCTGACATGCATGTCATGATTTCCATGTTAACTCGTGTTATTTATGTTCGTTACACATTCACGTTGCAAGATACCGATTTTGGTGTATATAAAGCTAGCGAAACGGCCGCCAGCGCGCCGTGAGCGTGGCACGTAAGTCATGCTGTACATGACATGCGTGTCATGATTTCCATGTTAACTCGTGTTATTTATGTTCGTTACACAGTCACGTCGCAAGATACCGATTTTGGTGTATATCAAGCTAGCGAAACGGCCGCCAGCGCCCCATGAGCGTGGCACGTAAGTCATGCTGTACCTGACATGCATGTCATGATTTCCATGTTAACTCGTGTTATTTATGTTCGTTACACATTCACGTCGCAAGATACCAATTTTGGTGTATATAAAGCTAGCGAAACGGCCGCCAGCGCGCCTTGAGCGTGGCACGTAAGTCATGCTGTACATGACATGCGTGTCATGATTTTCATGTTAACTCGTGTTATTTATGTTCGTTGCACAGTCACGTCGCAAGATACCAATTTAGGTGAATATAAAGCTAGCAAAACGGCCGCCAGCGCCCCATGAGCGTGGCACGTAAGTCATACTGTACATGACCTGCGTGTCATGATTCTCATGGTAAGTCGTGTGCTATTTATGTTCGTCACACAGTCACGTCGCGCAATACCAATTTTGGTGTATATCAAGCTAGCGGAACGGCCACCAGCGCACCATGAGCGTGTCACGTAAGTCATGCTGTACATGACATGCGTGTCATGATTTTCATGTTAACTTGTTTCATTTATGTTGGTCACACAGTCACGTCGCAGGATACCAATTTTGGTGTATATAAAGCTTGCGAAACGGCCGCCAGCGCGCCATGAGCGTGACACGTAAGTCATGCTGTACATAACATGCATGTCATGATTTTCATGTTAACTCGTGTTATTTATATTCGCTACACAGTCGCGTCACAAGATACCAATTTTGGTGTATATCAAGCTAGCGAAACGGCCGCCAGCGCGCCATGAGCGTGGCACGTAAGTCATGCTGTAGATCACATGCGTGTCATGATTTTTCTTGTTAACTCGTGTTTTTTATGTTCGCTACACAGTCACGTCGCAGGATACCAACTTTGGTGTATATCAAGCTAGCGAAACGGCCGCCAGCGCACCATGAGCGTGGTATGTAAATCATGCTGTACATGACACGTGTGTCATGATTTTCATGTTATGACTTGTCATTTATGTTCGTCACACAGTCACGTCGCGCAATACCAATTTTGGTGTATATCAAGCTAGCGAAACGGCCGCCAGCGCCCCATGAGCGTGGCACGTAAGTCATGCTGTACCTGACATGCATGTCATGATTTCCATGTTAACTCGTGTTATTTATGTTCGTTACACATTCACGTCGCGAGATACCAATTTTGGTGTATATGAAGCTAGCGAAATGGCCGCCAGCGCGCCTTGAGCGTGGCACGTATGTCATGCTGTACATGACATGCGTGTCATTATTTCCATGTTAACTCGTGTTATTTATATTCGTTACACAGTCACGTCGCAAGATACCAATTTTGGTGTATATAAAGATAGCGAAACGGCCGCCAGCGCGCCGTGAGCTTGGCACGTAAGTCACGCTGTACATGACATGCGTGTCATGAATTTCATGTTAACTCGTGTCATTTATGTTCGCCACACAGTCACGTCGCAGGACACCAATTTTGGTGTATATAAAGCTCGCGAAACGGCCGCCAGCGCGCCATGAGCCTGGCACGTAAGTCATGCTGGACATGACATGCATGTCATCATTTTCATGTTATCTTGTGTTATTTATGTTCGCTACACAGTCACGTTGCAAGATACCAAATTTGGTGTATATCAAGCTAACGAAACGGCCGCCAGCGCACCATGAGCGTGGCACGTAAGTCATGCTGTACATGACATGCGTGTCATGATTTTCATGTTAACTTGTGTGTTATTTACGTTCGTCACACAGTCACGTCACGCAATACCAATTTTGGTGTATATCAAGCTAGCGAAACGGCCGCCAGCGCCCCATGAGCTTGGCACGTAAGTCATGCTGTACCTGACATGCATGTCCTGATTTCCATGTTAACTCGTGTTATTTATGTTCGTTGCACCATCACGTCGCAAGATACCAATTTTGGTGTATATAAAGCTAGCGAAACGGCCGCCAGCGCGCCTTGAGCGTGGCACGTAAGTCATGCTGAACATGTCATGCGTGTCATCATTTTCATGTTAACTCGTGTATTATTTATGTTCGTCGCACAGTCACGTCAGGCAATACCAATTTTGGTGTATATGAAGCTAGCGAAACGGCCGCCAGCGCGCCATGAGCGTGGCACGTAAGTCATGCTGTATATGACATGCGTGTCATGACTTTCATGTTAACTCGTGTGTTATTTATGTTCGTCACACAGTCACGTCGCGCAATACCAATTTTGGTGTATATCAAGCTAGCGAAACGGCCGCCAGCGCCCCATGAGCGTGGCACGTAAGTCATGCTGAACGTGACGTGCGTGTCATGATTTTCATGTGAACTCGTGTTCTTTATGTTTGTTACGCAGTCACGTCGCAAGATACCAATTTTGGTGTATATCAAGCTAGCGAAACAGCCGCCAGCACGCCATGAGCGTGGCACGTAAGTCATGCTGAATGTGACGTGCGTGTCATGATTTTCATGTTAACTCATGTTATTGATGTTCGCTGCACAGTCACGCCGCAATATACCAATTTTGGTGTATATAAAGCTGGCGAAACGGCCGCCAGCGCGCCATCAGCGTGGCACGTAAGTCATGCTGTACATGACATGCGTGTCATCATTTTCATGTTAACTCGTCTATTATTTATGTTCGTCACACAGTCACGTCACGCAATACCAATTTCGGGGTAGATCAAGCTAGCGGAACAGCCGCCAGCGAACCATGAGCGTGGCACGTAAGTCATGCTGAACGTGACGTGCGTGTCATGATTTTCATGTGAACTCGTGTTATTTATGTTCGTTACACAGTCACGTCGCAAGATACCAATTTTGGTGTATATAAAGATAGCGAAACGGCCGCCAACGCGCCGTGAGCTTGCCACGTAAGTCACGCTGTACATGACATGCGTGTCATGAATTTCATGTTAACTCGTGTCATTTATGTTCGCCACACAGTCACGTCGCAGGACACCAATTTTGGTGTATATAAAGCTCGCGAAACGGCCGCCAGCGCGCCATGAGCGTGGCACGTAAGTCATGCTGGACATGACATGCATGTCATCATTTTCATGTTATCTCGTGTTATTTATGTTCGCTACACAGTCACGTCGCAAGATACCAAGTTTGGTGTATATCAAGCTAACGAAACGGCCGCCAGCGCACAATGAGCGTGGCACGTAAGTCATGCTGCACATGACATGCGTGTCATGATTTTCATGTTAACTTGTGTGTTATTTACGTTCGTCACACAGTCACGTCGCGCAATACCAATTTTGGTGTATATCAAGCTAGCGAAACGGCAGCCAGCGCCCCATGAGCGTGGCACGTAAGTCATGCTGTACCTGACATGCATGTCTTGATTTCCATGTTAACTCGTGTTATTTATGTTCGTTGCACAGTCACGTCGCAAGATACCAATTTTGGTGTATATAAAGCTAGCGAAACGGCCGCCAGCGCGCCTTGAGCGTGGCACGTAAGTCATGCTGAACATGTCATGCGTGTCATCATTTTCATGTTAACTCGTGTATTATTTATGTTCGTCACACAGTCACGTCACGCAATACCAATTTTGGTGTATATAAAGCTAGCGAAACGGCCGCCAGCGCGCCATGAGCGTGGCACGTAAGTCATGCTGTATATGACATGCGTGTCATGATTTTCATGTTAACTCGTGTGTTATTTATGTTCGTCACACAGTCACGTCGCGCAATACCAATTTTGGTGTATATCAAGCTAGCGAAACGGCCGCCAGCGCCCCATGAGCGTGGCACGTAAGTCATGCTGAACGTGACGTGCGTGTCATTATTTTCATGTTAACTCGTGTTCTTTATGTTCGTTACACAGTCACGTCGCAAGATACCAATATTGGTGTATATCAAGCTAGCGAAACAGCCGCCAGCGCCCCATGAGCGTGGCACGTAAGTCATGCTGAACGTGACGTGCGTGTCATGATTTTCATGTTAACTCATGTTATTGATGTTCGCTGCACAGTCACGCCGCAATATACCAATTTTGGTGTATATAAAGCTGGCGAAACGGCCGCCAGTTCGCCATCAGCGTGGCACGTAAGTCATGCTGTACATGACATGCGTGTCATCATTTTCATGTTAACTCGTCTATTATTTATGTTCGTCACACAGTCACGTCACGCAATACCAATTTCGGGGTAGATCAAGCTAGCGGAACAGCCGCCAGCGCGCCATGAGCGTGGCACGTAAGTCATGCTGTACATGACATGCGTGTCATGATTTCCATGTTAACTCGTGTTATTTATGTTCGTTACACAGTCACGTCGCAAGATACCGATTTTGGTGTATATAAAGCTAGCGAAACGGCCGCCAGCGCGCCGTGAGCGTGGCACGTAAGTCATGCTGTACATGACATGCGTGTCATGATTTTCATGTTACCTTGTGTGTTATTTACGTTCGTCACACAGTCACGTCGCGCAATACCAATTTTGGTGTATAACAAGCTAGCGAAACGGCCGCCAGCGCCCCATGAGCGTGGCACGTAAGTCATACTGTACATGACCTGCGTGTCATGATTCTCATGTTAAGTCGTGTGTTATTTATGTTCGTCACACAGTCACATCGCGCAATACCAATTTTGGTGTATATCAAGCTAGCGGAACGGCCACCAGCGCACCATGAGCGTGTCACGTAAGTCATGCTGTACATGACATGCGTGTCATGATTTTCATGTTAACTTGTTTCATTTATGTTGGTCACACAGTCACGTCGCAGGATACCAATTTTGGTGTATATAAAGCTTGCGAAACGGCCGCCAGCGCGCCATGAGCGTGGCACGTAAGTCATGCTGTACATAACATGCATGTCATGATTTTCATGTTAACTCGTGTTATTTATGTTCGCTACACAGTCGCGTCGCAGGATACCAACTTTGGTGTATATCAAGCTAGCGAAACGGCCGCCAGCGCACCATGAGCGTGGTATGTAAATCATGCTGTACATGACACGTGTGTCATGATTTTCATGTTATGACTTGTCATTTATGTTCGTCACACAGTCACGTCGCGCAATACCAATTTTGGTGTATATCAAGCTAGCGAAACGGCCGCCAGCGCCCCATGAGCGTGGCACATAAGTCATGCTGTACCTGACATGCATGTCATGATTTCCATGTTAACTCGTCTTATTTATGTTCGTTACACATTCACGTCGCGAGATACCAATTTTGGTGTATATGAAGCTAGCGAAACGGCCGCCAGCGCGCCTTGAGCGTGGTATGTAAATCATGCTGTACATGACACGTGTGTCATGATTTCCATGTTAACTCGTGTTATTTATGTTCGTTACACATTCACGTCGCGAGATACCAATTTTGGTGTATATGAAGCTAGCGAAACGGCCGCCAGCGCGCCTTGAGCGTGGCACGTAAGTCATGCTGTACATGACATGCGTGTCATTATTTCCATGTTAACTCGTGTTATTTATGTTCGTTACACAGTCACGTCGCAAGATACCAATTTTGGTGTATATCAAGCTAGCGGAACGGCCACCAGCGCACCATGAGCGTGTCACGTAAGTCATACTGTACATGACCTGCGTGTCATGATTCTCATGTTAAGTCGTGTGGTATTTATGTTCGTCACACAGTCACGTCGCGCAATACCAATTTTGGTGTATATCAAGCTAGCGGAACGGCCACCAGCGCACCATGAGCGTGTCACGTAAGTCATGCTGTACATGACATGCGTGTCATGATTTTCATGTTAACTTGTTTCATTTATGTTGGTCACACAGTCACGTCGCAGGATACCAATTTTGGTGTATATCAAGCTAGCGAAACGGCCGCCAGCGCGCCATGAGCGTGGCACGTAAGTCATGCTGTAGATGACATGCGTGTCATGATTTTTCTTGTTAACTCGTGTTTTTTATGTTCGCTACACAGTCACGTCGCAGGATACCAACTTTGGTGTATATCAAGCTAGCGAACGGCCGCCAGCGCACCATGAGCGTGGTATGTAAATCATGCTGTACATTACACGTGTGTCATGATTTTCATGTTATGACTTGTCATTTATGTTCGTCACACAGTCACGTCGCGCAATACCAATTTTGGTGTATATCAAGCTAGCGAAACGGCCGCCAGCGCCCCATGAGCGTGGCACGTAAGTCATGCTGTACCTGACATGCATGTCATGATTTCCATGTTAACTCGTGTTATTTATGTTCGTTACACATTCACGTCGCGAGATACCAATTTTGGTGTATATGAAGCTAGCGAAACGGCCGCCAGCGCGCCTTGAGCGTGGCACGTAAGTCATGCTGTACATGACATGCGTGTCATTATTTCCATGTTAACTCGTGTTATTTATGTTCGTTACACAGTCACGTCGCAAGATACCAATTTTGGTTATATGAAGCTAGCGAAACGGCCGCCAGCGCGCCATGAGCGTGGCGCGTAAGTCATGCTGTACATGACATGCGTGTCATGATTTTCATGTTTACTCGTGTTGTTTATGTTCGTTGCACAGTCACGTCGCAAGATACCAATTTTGGTGAATATAAAGCTAGCGAAACGGCCGCCAGCGCCCCATGAGCGTGGCACGTAAGTCATACTGTACATGACCTGCGTGTCATGATTCTCATGTTAACTCGTGTGTTATTTATGTTCCTCACACAGTCACGTCACGCAATACCAATTTCGGGGTAGATCAAGCTAGCGGAACGGCCACCAGCGCACCATGAGCGTGGCACGTAAGTCATGCTGTACATGACATGCGTGTCATGATTTTCATGTTAACTTGTTTCATTTATGTTGGTCACACAGTCACGTCGCAGGATACCAATTTTGGTGTATATAAAGCTTGCGAAACGGCCGCCAGCGCGCCATGAGCGTGGCACGTAAGTCATGCTGTATGTAACATGCATGTCATGATTTTCATGTTAACTCGTGTTATTTATGTTCGCTACACAGTCGCGTCACAAGATACCAATTTTGGTGTATATCAAGCTAGCGAAACGGGCGCCAGCGCGCCATGAGCGTGGCACGTAAGTCATGCTGTAGATGACATGCGTGTCATGATTTTTCTTGTTAACTCGTGTTTTTTATGTTCGCTACACAGTCGCGTCGCAGGATACCAACTTTGGTGTATATCAAGCTAGCGAAACGGCCGCCAGCGCACCATGAGCGTGGTATGTAAATCATGCTGTACATGACACGTGTGTCATGATTTTCATGTTATGACTTGTCATTTATGTTCGTCACACAGTCACGTCGCGCAATACCAATTTTGGTGTATATCAAGCTAGCGAAACGGCCGCCAGCGCCCCATGAGCGTGGCACGTAAGTCATGCTGTACCTGACATGCATGTCATGATTTCCATGTTAACTCGTCTCATTTATGTTCGTTACACATTCACGTCGCGAGATACCAATTTTGGTGTATATGAAGCTAGCGAAACGGCCGCCAGCGCGCCTTGAGCGTGGTATGTAAATCATGCTGTACATGACACGTGTGTCATGATTTTCATGTTATGACTTGTCATTTATGTTCGTCACACAGTCACGTCGCGCAATACCAATTTTGGTGTATATCAGCGAAACGGCCGCCAGCGCCCCATGAGCGTGGCACGTAAGTCATGCTGTACCTGACATGCATGCCATGATTTCCATGTTAACTCGTGTTATTTATGTTCGTTACACATTCACGTCGCGAGATACCAATTTTGGTGTATATGAAGCTAGCGAAACGGCCGCCAGCGCGCCTTGAGCGTGGCACGTAAGTCATGCTGTACATGACATGCGTGTCATTATTTCCATGTTAACTCGTGTTATTTATGTTCGTTACACAGTCACGTCGCAAGATACCAATTTTGGTGTATATCAAGCTAGCGGAACGGCCACCAGCGCACCATGAGCGTGTCACGTAAGTCATACTGTACATGACCTGCGTGTCATGATTCTCATGTTAAGTCGTGTGTTATTTATGTTCGTCACACAGTCACGTCGCGCAATACCAATTTTGGTGTATATCAAGCTAGCGGAACGGCCACCACCGCACCATGAGCGTGTCACGTAAGTCATGCTGTACATGACATGCGTGTCATGATTTTCATGTTAACTTGTTTCATTTATGTTGGTCACACAGTCACGTCGCAGGGTACCAATTTTGGTGTATATGAAGCTAGCGAAACGGCCGCCAGCGCGCCATGAGCGTGGCACGTAAGTCATGCTGTAGATGACATGCGTGTCATGATTTTTCTTGTTAACTCGTGTTTTTTATGTTCGCTACACAGTCACGTCGCAGGATACCAACTTTGGTGTATATCAAGCTAGCGAAACGGCCGCCAGCGCACCATGAGCGTGGTATGTAAATCATGCTGTGCATTACACGTGTGTCATGATTTTCATGTTATGACTTGTCATTTATGTTCGTCACACAGTCACGTCGCGCAATACCAATTTTGGTGTATATCAAGCTAGCGAAACGGCCGCCAGCGCCCCATGAGCGTGGCACGTAAGTCATGCTGTACCTATATGCATGTCATGATTTCCATGTTAACTCGTGTTATTTATGTTCGTTACACAGTCACGTCGCAAGATACCAATTTTGGTTATATGAAGCTAGCGAAACGGCCGCCAGCGCGCCATGAGCGTGGCACGTAAGTCATGCTGTACATGACATGCGTGTCATGATTTTCATGTTAACTCGTGTTATTTATGTTCGTTGCACAGTCACGTCGCAAGATACCAATTTTGGTGAATATAAAGCTAGCGAAACGGCCGCCAGCGCCCCATGAGCGTGGCACGTAAGTCATACTGTACATGACCTGCGTGTCATGATTCTCATGTTAACTCGTGTGTTATTTATGTTCGTCACACAGTCACGTCACGCAATACCAATTTCGGGGTAGATCAAGCTAGCGGAACGGCCACCAGCGCACCATGAGCGTGGCACGTAAGTCATGCTGTACATGACATGCGTGTCATGATTTTCATGTTAACTTGTTTCATTTATGTTGGTCACACAGTCACGTCGCAGGATACCAATTTTGGTGTATATAAAGCTTGCGAAACGGCCGCCAGCGCGCCATGAGCGTGGCACGTAAGTCATGCTGTACATAACATGCATGTCATGATTTTCATGTTAACTCGTGTTATTTATGTTCGCTACACAGTCGCGTCACAAGATACCAATTTTGGTGTATATCAAGCTAGCGAAACGGGCGCCAGCGCGCCATGAGCGTGGCACGTAAGTCATGCTGTAGATGACATGCGTGTCATGATTTTTCTTGTTAACTCGTGTTTTTTATGTTCGCTACACAGTCACGTCGCAAGATACCAACTTTGGTGTATATCAAGCTAGCGAAACGGCCGCCAGCGCACCATGAGCGTGGCATGTAAATCATGCTGTACATGACACGTGTGTCATGATTTTCATGTTATGACTTGTCATTTATGTTCGTCATACAGTCATGTTACGCCATACCATTTTTGGTGTACATTCGATTAACCAAGCGACCAGGAGAGCACAAAGTCGTAGGCGGCTAGATAGATAGATAGATAGATAGATAGATAGATAGATAGATAGATAGATAGATAGATAGATAGATAGATAGATAGATAGATAGATAGATAGATAGATAGATAGATAGATAGATAGATAGATAGATAGATAGATACGCTCAAAGTCGCAGAAGTTCGCTAAGAAATGCTTCGCATTTAAAAGATATGCTCCACTGACAAGAATGCCGGAAATATCAGAAATATTTCGTTCGATCCGTCGCCCGCCGCGCAGAGCAAAAGAGGTTGCGCGACTCCCAGCCAGCATTGACGAACAGCTCTCCAAAACGCGTGTCGGTCCCCTACGTCCTGGGAGCCAGCGAGGCGTTGGCCCGGATTTTCAGAAAAGAAGGTCTGCATATCGCGCACGTGCCTTCATGCACGCTGGGCCGCTTCCTTCCCCGCCCGAAAGACCGGCCAACAAAGCACAGGGCGCCGGCGTCGTTTACAAAATTCAGTGCGCTGATTGCCCTTCGTCGTACATCGGCGAGACCAAAAACTTCCCCGAACGAATTAGGCAACACGTTAACGACGTCCGGAAACTTAACAAAGAGCGCAGCGCCGTCGCCGAGCACGCCGCGACGTTTGACCACAAAATAGACTTCAACGGAACGGCCATGCTTGAAAGTGAAACCAAGTGGAGGAGGAGATTACTACTGGAGTCGTGGCACATTCAGCGAACAACTCAAAACATCAACCGTTCCCTCGGAACTCTCCCCCAAGTGTATGCGCATGGGCTACGCTCTGCGGCAATGCGTGGGGTCATTAACCGCCGCGAGAGTGCCTTAAAGACGCCGCTGCCAAGCCGCCGCAGTCCCCGCTGATGAAAGAGCCAAGCTGGTCCCGAAGCGTCGGGTTCTTACGTGTTTTCGTAACTTTGGTTGGAAAATAAGTATTGCGAGCCTTGTTTTAGGCCTGTATTGACCAGTTGATTTTGAGCTTGATCACGTGACGACATGAGATCTATGGACGGACTACAAGCCGGGCCCCCGAAGTTCTACACACCTAAAAGACCCTAGACAGGCGTCACGTTGATGAAATGTCATTTGTGGTTGCAGTGCTGGCTTTCTAATTTTAAAAGAAAGTATTAAACATTATTTATTGGGATGATGATGTGGGCTCAGGCCTCTCACGCATAGGGATGGTGCAAGGAAAAAAAGTGATGATTTAATGTGAACACGGGACAAAATTGACGTACACGTTACACACACACATACAATTCAAACACAATCCAGCCCTTCGTCTAGTTTGTAGCGTCTATCGGCGCAGTGATGACAAAGTCACGTCAGGTCCGGCCGCGCCACGATACTGTTGCGTTAGGTTCAGGTACGAGTCCGGTGAGACGCCTACACGGGAAGAGCGTGCACCGTTGGCTCTGCGCGTCTGCCCAGCACAGGACAAGCCGAGGACACGGCTTGCCTGCTCCGGAACACGATGACGCCGGGTGAACAACTGACTTAAGAAAAGCCTTGGGGAACTGCGCAGCTGGCTTGATCGAGGACGCGAGTACCAACCAGGTAGCTCAGGCTAGTGACATGGCGGACTGCCCAGCCCGAGAGCAGGTCAGCGGCATCTTCCTTCGCCGCCCCACAATACACGCGCGTAACCCGCCGCGCACTTCGAATAGCATATATTCCTATCACAATATGCACTCCTGTAATACTGGTGGCATGTATGGTTAACGTCAATTCTAGTTCGAGGGCTGGCTTCGCTTTTGTGAAAGTCCAATTAACATTACACATGCAATCGTATGACTGAGCATGGTACGTATAAACGTTGCTTGACCCCGAAACAATGCTCAAGCGAATCCCACGCATGATGTTCACGTCATCGAACCGTAGCCTGCACTTCGTTTCGATAAGATTGTCGTCTGTGCTCTAACATGGGTGCTGAAGTTACGTTACCTTAAGTTACCTTTAAAGCGCCAGTGTAGCCAACGTGCCCGGTAAAACGAGGCAAAGTTGGCAAGCTGCAGGTAGCGAACATTTCTAAGCAACAGTCGCTGCACATAGGGCAGAAAACGAGGCAAAGAAACGCACAACGTTGAACAAGTACATTAGTTTAACTTCCCGCATAGGAAGGCTGTGAACCAGCGAAAGAAAAAAAACTATTGCGGAAGCAATTATATGGACACTCGAGGCGCCCTTTCGCCGTCACCCTTGCCATGAGATTCCGTCTAAGGTCAAGAACAACGCTAATAAAGCAAAATTTCCACGCTTGATTCTAAATTTTTCTTGCTCATCCCTGTCCCAATTCTCTCCCAATTTACAGTGACAAACTGGACGTCCTGTTGGTTGGCACCCTTACCTTGTGCGTTTCCTCTCTCTCCCTCGTCATGGCGCTGCGTCGTCAAACGCCACGGCTGTATGGCAGGCGGCAGTCGTAACAGCTCCCCTTGGTGACATGTCCATGTGCTGAGCTAAATCTGTCCGATGTGTTTGCTTGAACCCGGAAGCCCTCAAAGCGTAAGCATAGCGCACCGCGTTCAGCGACAACGTAAACATGAAAATACAAGGTCGGTGCCTCGCAGCATGCCAAGACCAACCTCCACAATGCGAGTTCTATTGTTGAACCTCGACGCCGTATGCTTTCGCACAAATGTTTAAATTTTCCATGGTTTAATCTGTCGTAGGATAATACTGTCGTGTCGGGTCTGTATTGGGCTTCCCGAGCATAGGCTAACGTCCGCCCACTCGTCAGGCTTTCGCAAATGAGATAATTTTTGTGTTCACAAAAGCGCAGTAAGGATGGTCGGAAAATTTTTGAGCGAGCTGTGTAAGGCTAGGATGTGAAAAAAATGCGGCGGTCCGTGGTTCCACAGAAACGATAATGTAGAAGCAGTGCTAGCATACGCAACCTCGAACTATCTCCGCACTTGCGCTAGTTTCTCGTCAGGTTTTGCCAGCATATATTGCACGGCACGATACCCGCTGTAGTGAGAATCGCTACCCATAAACTCGTGTTGTTGTCCTCGATAAGCGATCATAAAATATTTTGAGAACGTCTGTACGTACTTTTTAATTAAACGGCCTTGATTTATTTTGCTGTTCTGCTTGTTCAGCATGTGTGTATTTTCTTTTAATGTATTTTCGAGCTGTTTTCATTGCATATCACCTGTTATTGTAACAATGTCCCCCTTACTCAATGCCCCACAGGGCCTGTAAAGTTTTTTTCTAAATAACTAAATAAATAAATAAATATCCTTTAGGCTTCCGTCAGCAAACGCAAAGTTTGGAGCACGGATCTCGTGAATGTGGTCACAGAGAAAAGAATAGCTACAAGACAATACACTTCGATAAATCCCAGCTCGTAATAGACACCGGGGCCGCACGCTTCAGCGTCGCTGCTTACCATACGTACGGAATGCTCAGTCGATGATATATATCTGTATTTAACAATTATTGGTTCGCTGCCTTAGCTTTAATAGTTGAATGCTTCTCAGTGACGTTTTTTTTGTTCGTCTAATCGAAATTTTTGGCGAACATTTTGAAAGAAAGGTGAAATAGTTTATACTCAAATGCAGTTTATACAGTTACACCTTCAAAACAAGTAAATGAAGATCTGCCTACATTTATTTGCATGGAAGGTGTAAGAAGGATTAAGAACACGAGAATGTAACAGTTATATAAATAATCCCCGCTTTGTTAATCGACCACAGCGCCCGTCCCCCGTCCGCGCCGTTGGTCTAGTCCCAAAGAAGAACCGCAGTGAACTCAAACATGAAAATGAAGTGACGTCTTGCTTGGCCTCATTATTGTATAAAAAAAGCACACGCATAAACCTACGCATTAAAATCACGTGAAATGTCTTGCTGAGTAGGGGTATGGGGCAAAAGTGTCACACCACTTTAGACGACGAAGGGGAGGCGGCCGCCCCATCCCTCTGCCCTGCCCCCGTTCGAACGCATATGTTCGTAAGGAGTATTCATTGTCTGACGTAACGCCGTATCTCACTGCAGCCCCGACACCACTTCTATCAAAACGAAGTGTAAGTAGCGTTGCCTACTTCGGCGTACGACTGCAGGGACGAGAAACGCTCGATTATGCCTTCTTGAGTCACGTGAGTACATATGTAAAATTTATTACATTGGTATAAAGCAGACAGACAGCAAACCAACTAAAATTCACATTATACAAGCACCCCCATTACATTGGATGATAAGCAACGAGTACTATAATACGTCGTGTTCCGCGTCATGGCTGGAGAAGGGTCGTGGCAGCATGTTTTGAAGCGTTTGTTTGATACACTAGTAACACTCTTTATAACAAACAGTATGTCTTTCTTGTTATCCCTGTGAAGTGCGTTATAAAGTTGTGAATCTCTATTTTCGCTATCTTGAGTTAACGTGAGCAGTGAACTGCCTGTGGCGCATACGCGCATTCTATAGGCCGTGGAATGCAGATAGATAGATAGATAGATAGATAGATAGATAGATAGATAGATAGATAGATAGATAGATAGATAGATAGATAGATAGATAGATAGATAGATAGATAGATAGATAGATAGATAGATAGATCCATTAGCGATTTGTGTTTTAAGTCCGTAGAACCTTGGGGGTTTGGTTAGTCGTCCATCCACCCGCTCATGTCGCATGGCTACGCAGTACTAAAAATAGTTAATTCAGGCCTAAAACAAGGCTATGAATGCTCAAAACCAAAGCAACATAAACTAACAAGGTCTAAAATAACATAAACTACAGAAATAATAAAGAAATATTTGAAATATATTATATAAAATCGTGAAAAACACTTCTGAAGCATCCGGCTGATGCCCGCGCCGCGCTAGAGGGCGTGCCACCGTCTCGTGAAGTGCGCGATTGCCAAGGGAATTGCTGAGATATAGAGAGAATCCAAGACGTACACAAAAACGACAATAACCCATGATTTGGCGCGGGATTTAGAAATATACCCGGCCTCACAGTAACGACATTAGCGCAGGATTTACTGCGGTATTCAGAACTACACCAGACCTACATGAGCGATACACTACCCACATAATTTTTTCGTGTTAATGGGCCATCCATAGGCCAGTACGATGATTCGCTGCAGATAGTCGGACTCTCCCCTTAGTCACTCGCTCTGCCGTTGACTATTATCGGGGAGTCGGACACGATCTAGGCAAGCGCTTGCCAACGTTCGGTACTCAAACGCTGGCTTTTCGAACGTTCCGTTTTCGAACAACCATCTACACGCCATCCAAGATGATGTCATTTATGTTCCGATCATGTGTCACTGCTTTCTGGTGACAGCGAGCCGTACAGTGAGAAAAGACCCTTGTAATACAATTAACGACTTAGAGCACTACGTAGGCCACAATGGGAGAGTATTGATAGCTTGCACGTGACATCATGGACACACAACATGGCTCCAACATGGCGGTTTAGATTACGTCAAGGCATTATAATCATGCGGCGATTAACCTGCTTCAGTGTGATAGCGTTGTTGTTGCAACTTTATTGGGCCGCTGTGCATGAATAACGAAAGAACCAGCATGCGATTTACTGATAACACTAACGTGTCGTCACATAGTTCGCCTGCCACCATGTTGGTGCACCAGGACGGCTGTTTGAGGGACATCACTGCAGGCCATCTATAGTAAGCTGTACCTCACCGTGCGCACGTGGGACATTAAAAAGAAAAGTTTAATAAACCAAAACACGTAAGCGCTGAAGTTGCTTATATACTAAATACTTATACCTTGCGTCGGTGTGACTTGGAAGAATACTAGGCGCAATCTTACGGAAAGTCCAGCAAGCACGGAAATCAACGGTCGACGCTGTCCGCGCCGCAGTGTTCGAGAAGCTTCGCGATTATAGTACATTGTTTAATATTGCGTGTATAGATTATTCCAGAGCTTGCGCAACTCCAGTGACAAGACTGGAAAGTTCCATGCGTGATCTATAAAAGACGGCGCGTCCCAGCCATGAGCAGCTTTATCGACGGCCGACGCCCTGTTCGCCGCTATCAGTGTATAGCGTGTATTGCTGCAGTTTGAGTTTTCATTTCCCAGCCACAAGTTCGGCCAAATAAACAATTTCATCTTGAACACGCCGACATGCTGGCCATGTATGTCAACGTCGAACACAAGACGTGGGACGCCATCCTTCCGTACGTGGCCTTCGCATACAACATGGCCGTGCAAGAAACCACACAGATGACGCCCTAAACGTTGGTCTACGGAAGGAACCCGGCAACGACGCTCTACGGTAAAATTAAATCAGTTGTTAGATTGCGCTTGTCCGTGTGTCTCCTTTCTTCGTCCCCGTTTGTTTTCGCGCAAGTACTACAATGAATGACTACGCCATGTTACCACACATCCCCGACGAAGAAAACCACGACGTCACCGTTCACCTTCAGCGCGCCGAAGAAGCCCGACAACTCACCCGCCTACGCATCAAGAATCAGCAGGTGACCGACAGCCGCCGTTACAATCTTCGACGACGCTGGGTGGAATACCAACCCGGTGACCGTGTTTGGGTCTGGACGCCGATACGTCGACGTGGGCTTAACGAAAAACTCCTTCGGCGATACTTCGGGCCATACAAGGTTCTTCGACGTCTCGGTGCTCTTCACTACCAGGTCATCCCGGACGGCAATACGAACTCCCAGCGATGCCTCGCACGACCTGAATTCGTCCATGTCATGTGTCTCAAGCCGTTTTTTGCGCGCTAGCGAACCTGGGGACTCTGCCTTTTTCTTTGATATCGTAATTTATTTGTGTATGCACTTGTTCTTTTTTCTCTCTTCTATGTTCTTTCACAAGCATAGGGACGATGCTTTTGCAGAGGGGAGCAATGTCACTCCCACTTCTTGTTTTATTAACACGAAAGTGTTTTATGCCTGGGTCCACCAAGTACATCCGTCGCGGATATGACGTTGATAAAATGGACGCCAACGGGTGAGAAAGAAAAAAACCAAGAAAAAGATACCCCGCTGGGAATCGAACCCACGACGTTGTGGCCGCGACGGCAAGCGCACGACGCCCTACCGACTAAGTTAACTCGGAAGATGCTAGACACGGCGCGAACGCGCCTTATATCTTTCACACATTCTCTTTCGCGGCGGGGAGAGCGGGGCGGTGCCGCCGTATGTGAGATGTAAAAAGAAGTAATGCTTCACGATCGACACTTACTAGCGCTTACTCCGAGATTGCACGCGATATCGGAGGTCATGGTTAAAGCGCCTCGGTACCAGAGAGGTAGACTGGCCGCGCTGTCGTCGCCGAGGCACCCTTGACACAGTTATTCTTTGCCTTTGGCTTCGTGTTAGCGTGCGTCGGCTCATCGGAGTAGTGCAGCTTCCAAGTGCACCAACGGGATTTCTCCTCCGCCGACTGCTTCAATGGCGCGAGCACCGACTAACAAAACTGCTGCAATATGCGTTGCAGAAAGGACGCGATTTCGACGGGCGAATGTCGTGCCTTGGTGGAGCGAGAGCAGCGCCTGAGAGACAGAGGCCAGCGGGACGCACGCGTTTGCGGCTCAGGCTACGAACCTCTACCTCCCGTGTTGCTGAAGCGCAGTGTGCGTTATGTATGCATGAGCACAGGCGTCGGCTACCCATTACTAGAAAGCGCACATCGTGCCGTTTCTCTCCCTAATTGACGACGCTTTGAATAAGTGCATACCGGGCACCAGTGTTGATTATGAGCTTGTTGATGTCATCCTTACGCGGGATTCACGATTCGCTGTGTCCAAAGATATGTTCACACCGTCAGCTACCACAACGGTTTAATCATGGTCATGGGCGTTAGTCGTCGCGATAGAGACATGCTGTCAACATGGGTGCATCCACGCCAAACGGTGCTATAGCTGCCAAACACGAATAGACATTGTGCAAGCTCTCATATATCACTACACAATAAGCACTGCTTCTGTGAAGACACGTTTCACTTACGTGTTATACCGGTTCCTATGACGGAGGGATCAGCCATGTTTTTTTATGTATTCGGGTTTGACCAGCAAGGACGGTTATCAATGCTCGACGCTGTCCGCGCCGCAGTGTTCGAGAAGCTTCGCGAGTGTAGAAGATTGTTTCGTTAAGATTGCGAGTATAGATTATTCCAGAGCTTGCGCAATTCCAATTCCAGTGATAAGACTGGAAAGTTAGTTGCTTGATGTATAAAAGACGGCGCGTCCCAGCCATGAGCAGTTTTATCGACGGCCGACGGCCGACGCCCTGTTCGCTGCTATCAGCGTACAGCGTGTATTGCTGTAGTTTGAGTTTTCATTTCCCGGCCACAAGTTCGGCGAAATAAACAGTTCAATTTTGATCACTCCGGCTGCTGTCTTGTCGACGTCACGACGACGTTACAGTATAATAAGGCCTCATGTAACAGCAACCGCGCTGACAACGGCTGTTACATTCATTACATTAGTGTTCCGCCAAAATAAATTAATCCTACAGAAATCACACGTGCTTTCGGTTTAAATTTTTACCGGCACTACAATCGTCATCGCGTCCACCAACCAGTGTTGTGGGAATGTTTCACGCCAATGGAAGAAGAACGAAGGCAGATAGAAAAATCTTGTTTTAAAAATTTCTACTTGCTTTCCAGAGAAACCGCTACAAGGTTGGACACTTCAGGCGGTACGCTTTCTATTGAGGTACAAAAGAAAAAAGCGATGACGGACGGTAGACAGTCCCTTTAACGCTGTCCCGTAGGACAGTAAACCACCCCTATTTATTTTCTGAAGAATCCTTAAGTGTACAAGGGACAGTCTATACACCACGGATAGTTCACAAATCATACCAAATGGTTCTTTCTCTCACAGCATAGTACTTAGGACTCTAATAAATTGTCCCAGTCTTATTTTCGTTGCTGATCACACTGCATGGGAATGTATGAAACAGTATAAGTTGACACGAACATCCTAGAGCAAAATTTTTGCATGCGATTGTGTAGGCATATTAGAAAAAAATGAGTGTACAATAATGATTTATGTAAAATCAAGTGTATACCTAGGGGCCGTGTATTCGACAGCACTACTCACTACACGAATTTTTATATGATCAACATTATCCACACGGTGGATTACATCAGGTGCACGAACACGTTATAAACAGCGATAAAACCCGATGACGCTTGAGCTTCGCCTGCAAATACAACATGATAGCGTGACTGGACTACGCTCGCATCGCCTTCTCATTGGCTTGCCAGACCTGCCTTCTCAGTGGAACCCTGAACCGTACCGCGAGGAAATTAACGTATCTACGCCTAACATTGGCCGTTTGAAACTTTCGTAGAATGTATGCCTACGGTAAGTTTCGTTGTGAAGTGCCCACTGCGCCATAACTCCGCATATTGCGAAGCAGGAAAATAACTTCTGCGCATTCGTGAAGCAATACTCGCAGATGCGCGCTTTTTTGACACTGCTGATGATCAGGATGATAAAATATCTTCTCAGTGCTTTGTATAACGTGGGCCTTTAAACATCAACTTGTTGTGCAATTCACATGGTGTGACGACTGTTGCAATTGTACCCTTCTTCCACACAATAGTACTTGTGTTAAAGGGACTCATCGCAATACATGACAACTCTTTTGGGTTCTTTTTTTTTGTGATTGCAGTTATATGGACTCTCTCGGCGGGTTTTCACCGTCACCGTCATTTAGCGTATAATGTCGAAATCCATAACCTCGCTTCAGGCATCCCATGCTCTACGCGCTTTTAACGCACGCGAGCGCTGGTGACAAGGGCGGCCTTGTATAGATGAAACGAGCCGGCCCGTTTCCGATCAGGGCGCATGCGACCAGACCGCGCCGCGTGCGAGGCCTGCCTTGAATGGCTCCTCAAGCACAGAGAAAACGCCGCGCCTTTCTTTCATCGGGAGAGGGAGCATGAAGGGGCGCTTGTTGGCTGTCACGACAGCGCTATCGTGACAGCCATAAGTAGACGGCTCATTACGGGCTGTGCTTTCACCGCTTTGTGCAGCACCGACAGACAGCACGAAAACTGCTTCGCTCCCTGGAGCGGCCGTATTCGCTTAAACCAATGTTTTGTAGAGTTACCCGAGATCGGACATAAAACAGTCAGCTGCAAGCCTTACTTCATAATACAATGCAATTTGTTGCTAACGCACTAGTTGCTTCGCATTTAAGCCGAAACTCATTTTTGCCTAAACAGTTCCAAGCAGAAGTTTTGTTCGGTGGTAAGACACCTGAGCGCCACGCTGAAGGTCTGGGCTCGGTTCCTGCGCCAACGCATGATTTTTAAGCGGAACTTTTATAACTCACAGATTTCAGTGACTTAAACATTCAGCCGAAGAGGTATTCATATACATTTTATTGTACCCTCCAACTGCCAATTATTCTCGAAGTGCCGTTTGGTCCCCGTCCTTCTGTGTGACATATAAATAGTATTTCTTGTCAAAGGGATGCTTTAAACAAAACGAATATTTTCATTTTTTGTAGTTTTAATAATGCATATCATTTCAGCGGATTCTGCGCTAATTCCCCAGGGCGGTCTTGAACCAACAATCTAAAAATCTGCACCTAATGGTCTTTAGCTTCGCTTTGAAACTCAGAACGGATGGCATGGCCCTCAACCTCCTTGCTGTGCTTGCTGTGATCATGTTGTATATGGCGGCAATCACCGTGGTCGTGAAGTCTGGTGGCCTTGTAAACAAATGCCGCGGCGAAGGAAGGGGCTTCAGCTGCAACTCGGTCTATTGCCACATCCGAGTAGAGACGAACAAGAAGAGGGATATTTACGTTCTCAAGCTGTTCGTAGCCAACAAGGATTTATCGCTGTTAGTCGGCATCGCCTCGCTCACTGCATGGTTCATCCCAAATGACCTTTCCTCGCGAAAAGAGCACTGGCCATGGCACCTGACGGATGGGCCTCTTCTCCGAAAGCACAACATATTTTACACTGAACCTGTCATCGTCATGATCAGCCTCACCACGTCCCATCCAGGTCAAACGCTCCTGCATGTTTCACCAATTAACCAGGTCCTGTGCTTGCTGCAGCCACGTCATCCTTGCGAACTTCTCAATCTCATGCACCCTCTTAACATTCTGCCCTTCCTTTCCGCACTTGCCCTATCTTGAAATCTATTGTGTTACTCTTAATGACGAGTGGTCATGTTACCTTCTCTCTAAATGCCCTGCCCATGCCCGTTTATTCTGTCGTTTTCGGCTAGGACATCACTATCACAAGCTTGTTGCCTGATTAACTCTGCCATTTTGCCCTTTAAGGTTACGCCACACGCAGAAAATTTTATTGGGTACTAATAACAAGGGTTCACATGACCATAACCGTGTGAGGTAACAAACATTGTCGATTGGACACGGATACAAACACGAAGACGCAAGTCCAATCTGTGCGATTGCAATATGCGGCATGAAAGCTGGCAAATTGTCAAAAAAAAATGCCCCCACCTCCCCGAAGGGAATCGTGAGGAAATGCGAATGCATTTCTTGCGCCGAGAGTACACGGCGTAGTCATTTTAATGGCGTAAAGCTGGACACATCGACGCGCTCAAGTTCCTCCCTTTTGGGCACCTCTTTCAACGAAAGCTTCCTACGTGCGTTGGTAATCACCTCAGGGATGTTGCCACCGCCTTCAATGCAGCACAAACGCGTTTAGAACGCGCTGTTTTCAGGCTGTGCCAAGGCAGCACAAACGCTACAAACGCGTTTCAAACGCCCTGCATTGAGGCGGTGGCGCAGGGAGGAGAGAGAGCGAACGGCGAGAGAATGAGCGGCGAAGCACTGCACCTACCCTCTACTGCACTCTCTCCACACACGCGGGAGCTCCGCCAAGCTCCCGCGATGCGAGCGCCCTCACACGCCAGAGCGCGCTCCTCCTCTCCACTCACTCTCCGCTAGTCCGCCCGCACCACCTGCTCCGGTTGGTAGGGGCCAGGATAAGCGCGCGCGCCCGCAGCTGTTGCTATGGGAGAGGGAGGAGAGCGGAGAGACGCGCGGACAACGCCGGACGCCTGACATAGCCCGACTGAGAAATGCATTCGCATTTAAAATGATGGTTGATCCCTCCGTCGTAGGCATCGGATTAGCACGACAGTAAAGCGTGCGCTTATAGAAGTAACTGAATGTTTACTGTACATTGATAAAATAGAGTTTGTACAATGTATATTGATGTCTGGCAGCTATAGCACCGTTTACCGTGGATGCACCCACTTTGATGATTGGTGGTACATCTCCATCCCGTCGACTAACGTCCATGTTAAATGATCAAAGAAACCCTTGCGGTACCTGTAGTAGTTGACGGTGAGAGTGTAATCAGAGACCGAGGTGTGATAGCCAGAGGAGCGTCGCATATTGGACGCAGATCTTGGTCGCCATTCCGCGGCATGTTAAATATGATTGAACACCACGACCGGATTAGAGGAAAACGCAAAGCGCGTAGTGCCAACCCGGTAGCCGGGCCGCGATTTTTCTCTGGGCGAGCGCGTGAGCGTTGAACGAGTTCTTACAGCCAGATGAGGTAGGCGCGCGTCACAGAGCTATTTTTGCTTTGGATTAACGAAGATCGGTTTGGATTAGCGAAGATCATGACAGTATTTTATGCCGGAAAGTGTTTTATGTCCTCGTCGGTTTTTGTCCTTGTGTGTTTCACGCGCTGTTCACGTCACTATGGAATATCAACTAACCCGGTCACACACCTTGCTTTATGCCGGGGTCCACCAAGACTTCAGTGACGTATTTCCGTCACGGAAATGACGTCGAAAAAATAACCGGATCATATGGCAAAGAAAAAAGTTCCGTTAGCGGGCATCGAACCCACGACCGCTCGGTCCGCAACAACAGATGCCGGGCGCGCTATCCACTGCGCCACGGTCACACAATCTAGAGGCTTTACAAACGCGTCTTTTATATCTACTACTCTCCCGGTTGACGAGGTGGTGTTGCGCTCTGGGAGCGATAAAGTAAAGTAATTCGTAATTACTGTGGGCTCCGCGATTAGCACCTGCAACGCGTTACACGTCCGTACCATTCGGCGCGTTTCCAATTGAAGTTCAATTTTGTCAGTGACTTAACACACCGCGAGGAGGCGATCTTCGCTAATCCAAACCAAAAAATCCGGCAGATCCCACGCACCGTGGGAGTCGATGTAGTGCGAAGCAGCCAGCAGAGAGCTGCATACATCGCCTTGTTTATCTCTGAGGAAAATGAAGTCATTCACGTCATACCATCTAGTTCACTATACATCCCATGTTTGTCATGCATGCATGTATGTACAATCTTTTATATCTTGAAGCATATATTGGGGTACACAATGAATGGCCTGTCATTTATGTTCGTCGTACACTTACGTCACGTAAAACCAGTTTTGGTCTATATCAATCCAGGGAAACCGCCGCGAGCGCGCCATGAGCATGGCATGTAAATCATGCTGTACATGAAGTGCATGTCATGATTGTTATGTCGCCACTTGCCATTAGTGTTCATCATACAGTCGCGTCGCGCAATACCAATATTGGTGTGCGTCAAGCTAGCGAAACAGGCGCGACCAGACCGTGAGCGTGGCACGTAAATCAAACCCTCCACGAGATGCATATCATAATTTTCACGTTACCAAGTGTCAATTATGTTCGTCATACAGTCACGTCACGAAAAACCAGTTTTGGGGTATACCAGACTAGCGAACCGGCCGCAAACGCACAATGAGCATGTCATGTAAATCATGCCCTACATGACATCATGTCACAATTTGCATGTTACCAGCTGGCATTTATGTTCGTCGTACAGACACGTCATGCAATACCAATTTTGGTGTACATCAGGCCAGCTAAACAGCCGCGAGCGCACCATGAGCATGGCATGTAAATCAGGGCCTACATGACGTGCATATCAATATTTTCATGTTAATTCCTGCCATTTATGTTCGTGACATAGTCACGTCACGAAATACCAGTTTTGGGGTATACCAAGCGCCCGAACCGGCCGCTAGCGTACCATGATCTTGGCATGTAAATCATGCTCTACATGACATTAATATCATAAATGTCATGTTACCACCTGCCATTTATGTTCGTCGTTCAGTCACGTCAAGAAAAACCAATTTTGGTGTATGTCGAGCTCGCGAAACGGCCGCGAGCGGACCATGAGCATGGCATGTAAATCATGCTGTACATGACATGCATGCCATGGCTTTCATGTTACCACCTGTGATTTATGTTCTTCATGCAGTCCCGTCATGGAATACGAAATTTGGTACATGTCAATATAGCGAAACGCCCGCAAGCGCACCATGAGCGTGTCATGTAAATCATGCCCTTCACGACATGCGTGACATGATTGGGATGTTACCACCTGTCATTTATGTTCAGAGTACCGTCACGCCACGCAATACCAGTTTTGGTGCATATCAAGCCAGCGAAACGGCCGCTTGAGCACCATGAGCGTGGCATCCCTATTGAAAATTCATCCACCATGAGGAATGGTGGATTTCACCATCCACCATTATGGTGGATTATGGTGCTGGAAGATGGTGGCACGTGGTGTATGCTGGATGCTGGCGTATGATGGATGCTGGAGAATGACGGAGCGTAAAACGGCCCTACAGCGTCGGCACCATCGTGCCTAGTCGTCACACATAAATAATTGTACAGAAGGCGATGTAGAAAACACTAGTACAAAAAAAAGAAAGAAAACCGTATGAAAAAAAAAAAAAAAACTTCCGCCGCCGGGAGTCGAACGTCCGACCTGCGGATCCCGAGCCGAGTACTTTACCACTACGCCACGCTGACACTTGCTCAATGATTTGCAAAATGACTAGTCAACATACTAATACACCATTTGGCTTCAGTTTGTATGTCTCATACTGAAGACAGACGCGATCTTCACATCCTACTAAAATTTGCGTAGTTATTAAACGCAAACAAACTGCTGCTGGTAACGAATGGCAGGTCGATAATGGCAACAGCGATAACTTTCTTTTAGAATTCACAACGTAACTCCAAAGAAATATGTCAAGTGGAGCGAGGAGCGCGAGTATAGTCAACCGGGTGTTACTGCGAAGTTTTAATAGCCGTTTCTCGCTTTTTCCAAAGTGCGACATGTGCAGAGGCTTTCTGTCGACTCTAATCTCATCCGATAAATACGCGCGTGCAATTGATTGAGTATTGTGATGTTTTTTTTTTTTCGTGCAACGTACAGCGAAGCCGTGCCAGCGCACTGATCTGACGCTGTATCATTAGCTACAACTGCATAACAGCTGGGCCAAACAAGTGCAGTGCGCAGGAAAAATATGCCATCATATTGGTTCAGTAAGGCGTACGAAGTGACAACATGTGTTCTCGCATACGTGTCAGAGAAGCACCGGCGAGTGCGACCGGCGGCGGTTGGTGACCGGAGGCGTTTGCTGGAAGCGCGTCGCATGTATGCGCATCGCTTCTTGTGCGGACACCGTACACAAGAAAGAATGCTTCATTTAGGTTAGCCGATGCCACAGGTGTGCTGTAAAGTCATTCGTACTCATCGGAATCGTGTATACTGAAACCCAGAAGCGCCGATAACACGTAGACGGACTCGGTTGCTACGCTATGCCTAACCTTTGGTGGCAATCATGGTGGTAGAATATGATGGTGGTAGTCATACTTGGTGGGGCTTATCTCGACGCAGGCCGAAGGTAAACATTTGTGCATTTTAGCTTTGCATGCATTTTCACTATTACCTTAAAGTGCCGCTGAGGTAACTGAGTGTGCAAGAATTGCCAGAGTTGCGTTTCAAGCGTGGCGGTATCAAGCGGAGGCTGTTTTCTGGTCTCCCCGCTGGAAGGACTCATTTACTTCTCGGAAAATGCGCGGCGATGTAACACAGTTACTGTCGCTGTTCACACTGACACTTCTAGACTTGTAAACATCAAAATGCAGCAGCACATCGCGGATGTAAACCTGATAAGTACGTGCGTAAAATGTAAACATTCACGACTGCTGTGCTCCAGAAAACTTGTGGAGGTTATTGGCGCCGCATGAATAAAAAAATAGTGCTGGAAAGCTTAATGATTAGTGTTGGCTCCTTTGAACTGCACATATTTCTGCACATTCAAGAGGAAAACATTAGAACTGACAGCGACTTCACATAATGAAACGTGCACTTCCATCATGCCACCGTCATCCACCATGCTTCCTCCCTGCCACCGTCATCCAGCTTGTTCACCAAGTCATCCACCAAAACATGTTTTGCTCGCCACCATCAGCCAGCATTTTCCACTTAACACCAAAGGAAGCTCGCCACCACAACCACCATCTGCCACCATTTTTTCCACTCTCGCCATCATCAGCCATTATAACCACCACAGCTTCCACCACATCCACTATTCTTTCCACCTTGTCCACTAGTTTCCACCCTATCCACCAAGATTTCCAGCATCCACCAACCCACGATTTTCAATAGGGTTGTAAATCATGCTCTACATGACATTCATATCACGGTTGTCATGTTACCACCTGTCATTTATGTTCATCATAGAGTCACGTCACGAAATACCAATTTTGAGGTATACCAGGCTAGCGAACCGGCCGCTAGCGCACCATGAGCGTGGCATGTAAATCATGCTGTACATGACATGCATGTCACGGTTTTCATGTTACCGCCTGTGATTTATGTTCTTCATACAGTCACGTCGTGCAATACCAAATTTGGTACATGTCAAGATAGCGAAACCGCCGCAAGCGCACCATGAGCTGGCCATGTATGCCATGGAGTAAATGACATACGTCATGATTGTCAGGTTACCACATGTCATTTATGTTCGCCATAGAGAATTGTCTCGTCGTATGAATTTTAGTATATATCCATCTAATTAAACGGCCGCGAGCGCCCGGAGACGATGTCATGTAAATCACGCTGTACATGACATGCGTGTCAAGGTTTTCATGATAGGACTTGTCACTTATGTTTGCCATGCACTCTTGTCACGTCATGCCAATTTTGGTATATATCAAATTAACGAAACGGCCGCAAGAGCACCAACACCGTGGCATGTAAATCATGCCACTCATGACATGCATGTCATGATGTTCATATTATGACCCGTAATTTGCGTTCGTCATACAGCCATGTTATGCCATACCATTTTTGGTATACATACCATTAAAGACACGACCAGTAGACCACAAAGTCGTAGGCGGCTAGATAGATAGATAGATAGATAGATAGATAGATAGATAGATAGATAGATAGATAGATAGATAGATAGATAGATAGATAGATAGATAGATAGATAGATAGATAGATAGATAGATAGATAGATATGCTCAAAGTCGCAGAAGTTCTCTAAGAAATGCTTCGCATTTAAAATAGCTCTGCGACGCGCGCCTGCCTCACCTGGCTGTAACACCGCGTTCATCGCTGACGCGCTCGCCCCGAGAAAAATCGCGGCCCGGCTACCGGGGTGGCACGACGCGCTTTGCGTTTCCCTCTAGTCCGGCCGTGGTGTTCAATCACATTTAACATGCCGCGGGTTGGCGACCAAGTACTGCGTCCAATATGCGACGCTCTTCTGGCTATTACACCTCGTTCTCTGATTACGCTTTCACCGTTAACCACTACAGCTACCACAAGGAATTGTTTAATCATTTAGCATGGATGTTAGTCGTCGGGAAGGTGATGTACCACCATTCATCAAAGGAGGTGCATCCATGTTAAACGGTGCTACAGCTGCCAGACATCAATATACATTGCGCAAACGCTCTTGTATCAATGTACAGTAAACATCATTTTACTTCTGTAAGGGCACGCAGTACTTTCGTGTTATTCCGATTCCTGTAACGGAGGGATCAACCATGTTTTTTGTATTATTCTTTTATTTCTCAATTTTATTTCTCTCTTATTTCTGTCTGTATGCCTCAGTCTTACTTGATTGACGGTTAAAGACAGAAAGACGGAAAGAGAGTTCTGTTGTGAAGTCGGCGGAGGAATGCGTATGCATATAACACCAATTCACCAATTGACGGCAACGCAGTGAACGGACGTAGTTTCACATCACCCTTCGAGTTATTGGCACATACAAATATCGACATCGAGGAATTCGTAATTTTATTTTTGACACATTCAGTTAAAAGACTTGCGCCAAGTGCGATCAGGGACTGATCTCTGCCTAAAAATGTTAGGGTTTTTGCGATATTAACGAGCGTCTATTAGGTGACCCACGTGTGCAGTTTGTGACTGATTAGAGGATGCTTGATAAGGCATAGATAATCAAATTACTTGGGAATTGGCTCCATGCACACTTCGCAACGCCTGTGCCTCTTGAAGTAATGCTCAATCCGGTACGGCTCACTGCTCTGCCGTGATAGAACACTCATAAAGTACCCTACGCATAGAGAAAGAAAAAGAAGTTACGAGTGGGCACTCCCACACATGGAGGAAGGAATACTAAGGAGAGCATGGAGGAAGGAAAAATAAGGAGAGGCCCTGACGTCACATTCGTGAAGCCTCCACATCGCAAACACCCGCATCGCCTCCTAGCGAAGGAGCCTCGAAACATTTCGCGATTTCCGCCGTGTCGTTTGCAAGCGCATGCGCGATTCGAGCCTTTTTTGTTTTTTTTTTTCGCCGTGCAAGCGGCAAGCGGCGCCGCGGGGCAGTCGATTCACGCGTGCTGCTCCTTGTGTGTGTTCTTTAGGAAAACTATTCAATTCCCAGCTGTCGCGTATGGTTGCGTTTGCCCGGTGCAAATCGTGTGCACTGCGGAAAGTACCGGGTGTCACTTTTCATGTGTACGTAGACGTTCGCTTCATTGCTGATCACTAATGCATGGTATTTGCATGCGAAGCTCTCGGATGTGCGCTCTGTTGCTTCTTACTCATTGTGTCAACTCAGAACACACGTGAACTTTTGTTTTTGGCGTCTGACGCGCCGTACATAACATGCGCCGAAAGCATCGTACGTTTTTTAAGGCTGTGTCGTTCAACGAAAGGGCAATAAACTTATGTTGTTGTTATCGGACTACGTGATGTATGTATTGTGCGGTGTGCGCTCGCTGCGTGCTTGTTGTTGTGTGCGTACTGGAATTACAAACTTTACATGCACGATCGCGTATACAATACAGCGGTGTCCACTTTTCGACGTGTAGTTACGGTTGGCGTTGCGCGGAATAGCTACTACGCTCACTCCATATACACGAACAAAGAACCGCTAATCCGGCAACAGATCGGGAAATCGGGCTACGAGAAAGGGAAGGCCTAACGCCCAGCAGAACGCGTAAGTCACTGCTAGGTGAGTTCGAATACGATGATGCAGCGGCTGAACGTTTTTGATCACGGCACGTACCGGTATTCTGTCTGTTGCACAAAAACGCTCCACGAAGAATTTCAGCACGCAGCGCTCGGGCCTGCCACGCACGAACAGCCTGGTAAACGTCTGCGTGCAACATTTTACTGCGTGCGAACCGCACAATACGCGCTAAGTTTAAGCCGGAACTACAAATCTGCGCAGAAGCTAACCAGCGCGGAGAGCATGCCGCGGGGCGTCTGCTGTTTTGTTTGCCCCATACCGGTTTGTTTGCCCCATAAATCTGACGTCACTTCCGCCACACTTTTCGCAATGCATTGAAATACGATAGGGCCTCTCCTTAGTATTCCTTCCTCCATGAAGGAGAGGCCCTGACGTCACATTCGTGAAGCCTCCACATCGCAAACACCCGCATCGCCTCCTAGCGAAGGCGCAGCGAAACATTTCGCGATTTCCGTCGCGACGTTTGCAAGCGCATGCGCGCATCGCGAAACATTGCAGCCTTCTTTTTTTTTTGTTTGTCGCCGTGCAAGCGGCGTAGTCGATTCACGCGTGCTGCTCCTTCTCTGTGTTCGTTAGGAAAGCTACGCAATGCCCAGCTGATGCGTATACCCTGTGCAAATCGCGTGGACTGCGGGCAGTACCGGGTGTCACTTTTCATGTGTACGTATACGTTCGCTTCAGTACTGATCACTAAGGCATGGTATTTGCGTGCGGAGCTCTCGGATGTGCGCTCTGTTGCTTCTTACTCGTTGTGTCAACTCGGAACACACGTGAAATTTTGTTTTTGGTGTCTGACGCGCTCATACCATGCGCTGAAGGCATCGTACGTTTTAGAGGCTGTGCCGTTCAAACGAAAGGGCAATAAACTTTTGTTGTTGTTATCGGACTACGTGATGTATGTATTGCGCGGTGTGCGCTCGTTGCGTGCTTGTGTTTTGTGCGCACTGGAATTACGAACTTTACGTGCACGATCGCGTATACAATACAGCGGTGTCTTCTTTTCGACGTGAAGTTACGTTAACTATAGGTTGGCGTTGCGCCGAATAGCTACTGCGCTCACTCCATATACACGAACAAAGAACCGCTAATCGGGCAATAGATCTGGAAATCGGGCTACGAGAAAGGAAAAGAAAGGCCTAACGCCCAGCATAACGCGTAAGTCACTGCGAGGTGAGTTCGAATATGATGAGGCAGAGGCTGAATGTTTTTGATTACGGCACGTACGGGTACTTTCTGTACTGTTGCACAAAAACGCTCCGCGAAGAATTTCAGCGCGCAGCGCTCGAGCCTGCCACGCACGAACAGCCTGGTAAACGTCTGCTTGCAACATTTTACTGCGTGCGAACCGCACAATACGCGCTAAGTTTACGCTGGGACTACAAATCTGAGCAGAAGCGAACCACCGCGGAGAGCACGCCGCGGGGCGTCTGCTGTTTTGTTTGCCCCATACCGGTTTGTTTGCCCCATAAATCTCACGTCACTTCCGCCACACTTTTCGCAATGCATTGGGATACGATAGGGCCTCTCCTTAGTTTTTCCTTCCTCCATGCTCCCACAGTATACCCATTGACCCCAGCGGCCCAATAAAAAACCTCTTTGGGCCCAATCGACCCTAGCGCACCTGGTGGTTGGTCAGAGCAAGTAGCCTGCGCTTCTTGTTTCGGTTTCACTGGCGCGAATTTTGGATTACTTTCCAAAGTTCTCGTAACCGACGTTTGACTACGGTGAAGGTTAATAATTTCAGACCACTTTCCTTCGCCCAAATGGCAAAGGTACTGCTGGTTGTTTTGATTTACCCATTCCCTATTTTGTCTAGTTGAACGGTTCGTGAGAATTGAGGTCGTGATGTAATTTTTAGTTCGATTAATTATAATAGAAAGAGATGCAGGTAATCATTATTCACAACGGCTTTATTCGTCGCGCTTGCGTTTTTCGTTTGGAACACGCGGTCAATCTATATATCAATCGAAGAGGCAAAGTATCCGCAATATTTTTATTCCAATGCAAGGCGTGGTATGCGGAAGAACTCGTCCCTGGCTTCTTGTGGGTTCTGCCATTGTTCAAGCACCACGACACAAAGCAGTAGCTGCTGTAGCTTGGACCGCCGGACGGCATGGCATCATCGCGGTCTGAAAATGTCAGTAAGTGCATGCTTCGCTGTGAAATTACCAAAAAGATATGTGCACGGCACGAATGTACCAGAAACCCCTTTGAAATATTAGGAAACCTATGCGCAACAGAAAACCACTGACACATTCTGACCTCTGACACATAAAACTCGGACTTAAAACAAAGGTAGATGTTAAGACCACGCACAGGGGTGTTCAAAAGTTTCCAGGCCGCTATTCCATGTAATGCAATTGCCTGAGAACTTTAGGACACCTTTGTGCGTACGCAGTATAAACAGTAAAAATAGGAGTTTGAATTAGCGCGGTAAAAACATATTCGAAACGTCAAATAAAAGTGTGGGCAGCTTGCACTGGTGGCGCAAGTCTAGCGAAGAAGCGAAGACGATGGCCACTTGGCTGGTCCAGACTTGTCTCCGGCACACCAGGATTTATTCGTGGTTCGGGAAACGCGTCTTGAAGCATGCGAGGCCCAGAGCTCCTCAATGCTTCGCAACGAGCACAGCGCACAGGCGCTCGCGTTGGTGGCAGAAGCAGCGCGCGTCGTCTCAGCTTGACGCCGTGCCCCCCTTTGCTATACTGCATACGTTGCACAATGTTCACGTCCAGCCGCTGCATAGAGCCGCGAACTGCTTTTTAGCGAACCTCGCCGTCCTTACAACCTTCAGAAAAATGCTACAACTGCGCGAATAAGACACCATGTAAGAAACATAAAAACTCTCACACACACGAAGCGCGTGGTGTGTGCGTGTTTCTACGTTTCTTAGGTGGTGCCTTATTCGCGCAGTTGTAACCTTTTCTGAATAAATGACCCAACTGGCCCAACAGCATGTCATTCTACAAGCTTCGCTTGAAAACGTCCGCAACTTTTGTCTCAAACACGAAAACACTAACGCAGCCGACGTTGACGAAACCTTCCCGCTGTGATGCATGGGCTTCTCGCTGGTATGGCGGTATATGGCTAGTGCGCGAATCGTAGATGGTGTTTATGACAGTACGGCTGAAGAAAAAAAACACACGCATGGTGTGTTGAATAAAATATTTTTATGTATAAAGAACATGCCAAATTTGGGCGTATAATTATTATTTTGTAAAAACAATTCTGTTGGATGAATGACAACTTTTTTTTCGCGCTTGCGTCCTTTGGTGTTTCGTGAGAGCACCATTTCGTTATGTAGACGTGACGTATTTCCTGAGCCAAATTTCACGAAGTGTCCTCTCTTAACTTTTAAATGCGAAGCATTTCTTAGCGAACCTCTGGCACTTTGAGCGTTTCTATCTACGTATCTATCTATCAATCTGTCTATCTATCTAGCCGCCTACGTCTGGGTGCTCCCACGGTCACCTCCTTAACTTCGTGTAGACCAAAATTGGCATGGGAGGGTAAGAGGTTTGGACGAATATGATTGTCGGGTAACGACATGAATAGCATGAAAATCTTGTCGCGTACGTCGTCAAACCCTCTCCACTAGACACGTGTGGCACATACCCGTTTGCCACGGCCGCGGTCTATGGGTATGCGCCACAGGTGATTGACAGTTTATATCTTCGCAGGAGCTGCGAGAACGCACATTGGTAACTTAAATGCTAGAGCGTTAAGGAAAACGAACATCGGGCAGCGTTGACCCGGCGACTGCAAAGAAAGAAAATTAGGATCCCAGCAGGAATCGAACCCAAGCATTCTTCGTGGCAATCAGGTATTCTACCACTGAGCCACGCCAGTTCCATAAACTGGTTTGGAAATACCAGCCTACGCAGGCGCAATATTGGTGCAACGTCAATTATGGTTGTGGTGCTTGCTATCTAATTTTACAAAAAGCAATAAACACTACATGATACGCCTACGATAAAGGCGTCATATTAGATTAACATCTGTGGTTCTAGTGTTGGGTCCGCTTTTATAGCAGTCTAATGAACATTACGTTTTTATTCATATGATTCAGCAAGCTATATTGAAGCATTGATCGACCCCGGAGGAATACGTTAAAAAAAGCTACGTATGATATCCACAACACAGCACCGTAAAGTGCACTTAGTCCGCTAGAACGACGCAGTGTCCGCTTCATTTCTTACGAAGCTGCGCGATCGTCTCATGCTGACCGAGGATGTTGCCAGATTGATTGACAGCCGCTTTGTAGACTAGGCTACGTAAATCACCTACGACCAGGTAGTCTACGAGTACGACAAGCGCCATCCACTGATGTTGGTCTTCGTAGCACTATCCAGGCCTACCAGCCTCGACGGCCTATACCTCACCAACGCGAACGGTGGGTTCATGTTCCGACATGTCACCGGCTCTATCGACAGACAATTTGTCGACGAAATGAACGAGGCATCCACTAATTCCAACAGCTCTACAGTTCCACATACCTCACTACACATGGACCCCTCGTCACCACCATCACGACCAGGACCTGTAACAAGTCATGACCAGCTGCTGGTGCTCACTGATCACGGTGATGATGCTCTTGTTTAAGAAGTGTCAAGAACTTCTTCCACACATGCACACGGGTTCGTGAAACGTGCGTGCGTTCTCGGGACACGTATAAGCACTACATATCAGCCTACCGCTTCTGGTGTTGGTAATACTCACGTTGCCCTTGGCAGCGTGACGCAACCGTAAACAACTCGTTATATAACGCATATGCGTTTCTTCAACATATATGTGTGCGTATAAAATTAATACAAATCATTAGCGTCATTTTGTAATGTGTCGCTCAGTAAAAAAAATGACGCCACGGTCACTTCCCGCCGCATGCTTCGCATAACATCGACTCCCGCGATACGTGGGATCTGCCGAATTTTTTTTATTTGTCTATGATGACACTATGGGAGAACAGCTTGTCATCCCGAAAGCAAGGACGAGTGTACATATACTCGGGGACAGCTTTCTGTGGCAATGAAGGGAAAGCTACGGGGGCCGAGCGTCTGCACATGTACTGCTACGCGAAGTAGTCCGGTTTTGCGCGCGCCTCGTAACGCCGTGGAAAGTGATGGCTAGCGTTGCATTTCGACACAAACACTGCTTAGCGTCTAAGGAACGGGTAAAAGACGCGACTTTTTCACGCACACAAGAAAGCAAAGTGACAACGTATCAAGTAAAAGAAATACAAATACCTCACTTGTGTCCTCTGCGTTGAGTCTCAAAAAGCTACATGTAGAAAATAAAGGAGTATTTTATATATCTCACGCAGAAAATACGGGCGCAATTGTGGGACTACATTCACTTGCGGTAGGATACGTGCATTGTGGCTCTGCAGCTTTTCCTTCATTGCCACAGAAAGTTGTCCACGAGTACAATGAATTGCCATTGGGAACCACATGGAGCGTTAATAAAAGGTACAGCTAGTTTAGGTGAATATTGAAAACCTCCATGCTGGACCTGGCTTCAATTCAGAGTTTTTATTACCTATACGAGTAGCCCTGCTTGTAACCTACACAACATAAATACTGCAAGAAAAGAAATGAAGTTTTCGTTCCATACTTTAATGAACCATTTACAAGACAATGCAACTGCATCAAAGTATTACCGCATAAATGTCTTCATCGAGTTCCTATGATACTAATTGATATGGCACCAATCAAGGGCAAGGTTCAATCAAAAGAAGCACTGGTAGTCATAGCCATGGGTGAATGAATAAATGAATGAATCTAGGCGAAATATTCTTTTGGGGTTGTCTGAGTGATGCGTGATGGAAGATTTTCATTGTTGGTGGCGGCCTTCTTTAGAACGCTGTTTTCGTGTGACATCATCATGATGTGACATCACCACCAACTGTCATGTTTCCAGTATTCGTCAGCGTCTGGAACGGCCCCACAACAGCCGCATCCCGCCACCACAGAAACGCGTGTTTAGCCCTAAACTGGGGGAAATTATGAATTTATCTGCTGTGTAAAAACTGCATGTCAGCTTTACATATGGACCTAAAGAGGGATTTGAAATGCGCCAGCTTTTCTATGTCGAATCAACTAGATAACTCTCTATCCGTGCCTGTGTCACGTAAGGCGATATCCGCCATAAGGAAATAGGTGTCTTAATAAATATACATATTCTTGGTGTTCTTAGTTTTGAACCCAAGTTTGGAACTCTTTATATGCAATCAGTAGGTGCCGTTTCATAGCGGCATTCATCGTTCTACTACATTCCAGCAGCACTCCTTGTTCGAGGATTGTATTTCTCTTGAAGCTTCTATCATCATGTGAAGATCTGTCTTGGTGGGTTTCACATCATATGTTCTTTTTCGCTTGACTGTTCACCAGCACCAATGACATTTAGTGGTTGACAAAGAAAATATTATTTATCATAGCTTTACGGACTCATAATAATTCATCTTTGTCACACTTTCCATACAAATATATAGTGTCCTGCCTCTTTTCATGTTGTCTTCGAAGTGGAACTACATAAACTGTATTTGAGTAAATAATGTTTCACCTTTCTTGAAAGTGCCTGGCTAAAACGTCGAATATACGACGAAAATACTCTCATCGATAACAATTCACCAGGTAATGGCCAAGGTAGAGAGCGATTAATCGCTAATTGTTTAAAAGTTTCAAAAATACTGTCCAATCACACCTTCCAAAATTGTTGACCAGAGAAGCTGAAACGTGCGGACCCGAACTTTTTGACGAACTGGAATCTATCGAGGTGTCTTCTGTTGTAACTCTTCATTCCTCTATCACAACTTTTAAGAGATGCGTGCTTTAAAATTTGCTTTTGGGGAACTTAGCCAAGTTGGATATTAAGAACACCTAAAAGATTTTTGGGCATGGCCATTCATGCTGCGCCGAGTATCATCCCTATGTGCACACGCTGACAAAACCTGAAGAGAAACTAGAGCGAGCACGGAGACATTTGGAGGTAGCCTGTGTTAGCATTGCTTCTCCACTATAGACCAGAACACAGCGAATTCCATGCGCATCGCCATATTTGCATCGCGCGTCGCGCCATCTATCGCACACGCGACGAAACAACATGCGCGGGCTGCCACGCCAGCAGACGCTACACAGAGCAAACGTGAAACTCCCGAAAGTCAGCCCGTCGGAGAGCGTGTTTCGCGTCTTTTCTAGCCTGGATATTTTCGCTGATTTTATTGGAATATCAAGAACATCTTGCTCATGCAAGTCCACAATGTATACAGTACGTGCTGAGTGGGCTGCGGAAGCAACCTCGTCAGATACGTACGCTGTTACATTTGTAAAAAAACGTTCTCGCTGTAGTACGCGTGAATCATAATTGCAGTGCAGCTCCCGAAAGAGTGAAACGATGTTTTGTTGCCCCGTATTACAAGTTGTGCACAAAGTTTTGTGAAAGTTCATTATTTCAGCATGTATCGCGTAATAATTAGAGTACGCTTTACGGGTAGTTTCGCGGAACGTAATTTTTGTTGCACGAGCGCTCCTACAATATTGCGTCTTGCTCACAAAAGCGTGCTATCAGAGAGCATAACCTGCAGTATCGTTCAGCGATCCCTTTTGGAAGCTACCTGCGCGATTTTATTCTTGTAGCGATGGTGCTTTACAAGCGAAACTGTGCTACTCTTAGTTAAGCCAGTTAGCTACGCCTAGCTGCAACGTAAAGGACACTGGCGTGAGTAGTGTTTACTTACGTGCCAATATATGTATTATGTGCAGCTGGATGCCTCGTGTCCAAATAAATTTGGGGACAGGAAATACTGAAATGAGAGCACGAAATTTTGGCTAGCTGTTGAGGAGCACCGTGCCATTTATTACCTTTTGAAGGCGAAATCTCGAAGGCGTGGATGCCATCAAAAGCACTAAAGCTTAATACTACGTTGAAAGTGACAAAGCATGCTGATTGCTTGTGCTTGAAAGCACTACCTTGCACTAGATTTTCGTCAAAGGAAACGCTCAAAGGTATGAAGTGCACCCCCACACAAAGCTCGCGCCTGCCTTCAACCCTGCTGCGTCTCACGCAAATTAGGTTCGCAATTAAAATAAAATAGGTGGGCATCACACTGCAGAATACACGCAGTTAGTGTACTTACTCGCGCATTTTCACTCGGCTCCTAGTTTTTTTAGCTTGAATCACAGTTATCCATTCGCGGCGAAGCTGAAAACACCGCACCGGCACTATTTCCGTGGCGTGTCGTAATCGTCGCAGACAACGCTAATATCCTCTTGTTGCGCTGCTTGTTTTGGCATCCAAAGACGACGCAGTAGTGCCGAGACGAGCTCTTATACGCTGAAGCTGCGTGAACGGGTACTTTTTCGCACTTTAAAGCCTGAAAACTGCAGCTTGCCCTGTTAACTTGGTGCAGCCCGCGCGCGCCTTGGCAGCCCGCGCAGCCCGGCGTCTGGGTGCGAGAGTATCCGCTCGGCTCGCCAGCAGCCCGGGTGTGAGACAGGCGTGCTCTGGTGTATAGTTTCTGCGCATTCACGCACTCACGGACCGCCGAAATTTCCCGCGTCCGAACTATAAACAGCTTCTCTATAGAAATTGATGGGCCATCCCTGCTGTTCTTGTGTGAACATAGAAGCAATCTCATTTGCGAAAACCTGTGGCCAGTGAGCCAGCGGACGTTGGTGTATGCATGTGATGTACGTCGAAGACAGCCTCTCCACGACAGCATTTGCTTTCGTCAACTTGAACCGTAGCAATCCGAGACTTCAGAGCGAAGGCTTATCACAACGAGGCTGAACTACAGAGCCCACGAAATCTTTGTTTGTGGACTCTCTGGTTCATCTTTCAAACGTAAATACGTTGATTCGTGGGCAGTGTCTTCCTCCTTTCTGCTTTGTCGGCAGTAGGGTGATGGTTGTCTCGCACTATGTTCCATTTCATACATCAGGTACAAGGCTATGGAAGCTAGCCAGACTTGCTGCAGTATGTGCGCCTGCACCAAGAAATAATGCACTGATTTTGCAACCCCTAATGTGATTTTTTTTCGTTCTTAGGCTGAGTAATAAATGAAGGTGCTTTGTGCCTGTAAAATAAACAAACCCATTTTTTATATGGTTGTCTATAGGCTGTTCTGGATCGCTTGACGTTCCTCTCTTCCCCGTATCGTGGCCTCCGCGGTTAATTCACGCGGCGCACTGCCGGAGTCAGTCGTGGATTCCACGTTTGCAAAGGATGAAATCCAAGCGCGAGATGCGTGTACTTAGACATATTTATGATTGAACTTCTTGCAAAGCTTCCACAGCATTGCCCCTGAAGTATAAAACGCGGTATATACATACATTCTTGTGCGTACTCATCAATATAGTACTAAAAGCACCTATTTTCTGTAGCTCCGAAAATTGTGCTCGTTTTGTGACGCCGGACGACGTCGTATGCTAACTACGAATATTGGAAGGAGCAACGGAGCCGCGTCAATTTACTCGTCGCGCTATAAACGGGACGTCCCGAAAACGATGGCTGAAGAGGAGCGCACACCCGTTATGGCGGTCTGGTGGTTATGGTGCTCGACTGCTGACCCGAAGGCCGTGGGATCGAATTCCAGCCGCGGCGGCCGCATTTTCGATGAAGGCGATATCTTGAGGCCCGTGTGCCTAGACCTAGGTGCGCGTTAAAGAATCCCAGGTGGTCGAAATTTCCGGAGCTCTCCAGTACAGCATGTTTCACAATCATATCGTGGTTTTGGCACGTTAAACCCCCAAAATTATTATTCCGATAGCAATTACATGGACAGTCTCGGCTGGTTTTTGCCGCCGCCGTCATGCACCGTATTCGTATAAGTATGTGCATATATATATATATATAAGTCCCAAAGAACAATAATTCAGAAAAATGCTTCCGAAGCGCGGAATCGAGCCAGCGACCTCTCGCTTCGCAGCGCGTGGCGCTAAGCACTACGCCACAAAACGCAGACCCTTCAGGTAGCTAACGGCGAGCGCTAAATACACACCCTTTACCGCTGGCAGGATTAGAGACGGCAGGCGCTTATAAGCGTTTCTTCATAACCAGCGAGATGGCGCAACGAGCGCAACGGGCGCATTTAAAGGTCGTCGGCCACTTCGCTCGATTCCTCTGACATTTGCGCAGGGAGAACCTTGCCCTTCCGCTGTCTGCTGGCGCGATCTTTGCTGTCAGGGGCAGATTTTTCTGCCCGCCCCCCCGAGCAGGTGTTCTTGCTATCGGGCAGGTTTTCTTGCTATCGCATTCATTGCTTCGCCATTGCGGCGAAACTGCGACATTTTTATCGCATTAGCAAATCAGCGAATACTTCCCATGTAAAAGCATTAGCACCCCTCAAACGACAGACGTAGGGTCAGAGACTCACGTTATCGCACTGGATTGAAAACTGCTCGTCGCAAAACAACGAAAAGAGAAAGCGTGGTTACTCTGTGTTATACTCGGGACCATAGTTCTTCTCATATGTCCGGCAGTGTGTTCACCAACCTGTGGATGGCACAGGGTACGGCACAAGTTATAATCAGCAAAATGATATAGCGTATAGCTAGGCTCCGTGCTTTCGGATAAACCCGAAAAAATCCGATAAACACTCGCCGCTAAAATTTTTTACAATTCCGATTTTTCCGATGACCTCCGATTTTAAGAAGGCATTTTCAACGTTCAACGTTCAAAGGGCATTTTCAAAGCTGAGAATCATCAGTCGAAAGGAGCGCACCTTCATCAACGGCAGCAGCCTCTGAAAATATCCTTGCATCTATTACAACAAGCTTTAAGGTTGTGATACGAATAAACGTAGGTGTTTTGTATTAAAGTATTTGTGTTTATATGTGCATGTGTTTGTGCGTTCAAACCTTCCAGACATCTAAAATGCATTTAATGTGTTCGCAGGTTTTCGTGTTCAGATATCATTTCGTCTAAGATTTCGCAGTATTGAAAATAATAATTACAATAGTTCCCTTATTTTTCATCACGAACATGAGGAAGGCTGGGGTGAAGAGCTGAGAAGCATATTCACTAGCTCCTGCTTCCCCCAAAAGTACACTTTGGCGAGTTTACAGCAGTGCACATCAACAGCCCTATTAACAGGGTAAATGAACGGGAAGAGAGAAAGAAAACTGAAATGAAGGAGCACCAGGATTATCACCAGCAATGCAACGCTATTTCCTAGAAAACAAAATTTATAAGCACACATTGCAACATCTGGTAATTCAAAATCAAACACCGAATTTCGGATAATTTGAGGTTTACGTGAAAGAAACTCCGGTAAACGCCGAATTTACTCCCAAAAAATAAACTCCAAAAAACACCCTCGTAATTTCAAGAAAAATAAACTCCGAAAACTCGAAGCCCTACATATAGCTTACCAATATGGCAATGTAGCACACAACGACGCTGGCATATAGTGTGGCAACGATGTGGTATACCATGTTAACATATTTTAAAGTACAGTATATCAGCGTAGTGGTATACGATATTGAAACTATCCCTGCGAGATCAAAATTTGGAGGCGACCCTATTCCCTGAAATATTTGTCTAGTAGGGACATCCGCACGCTGGTCTTCATATGGTCTGATATATTCCATTGGTAACTTTATGTTTCCTCGAACTGCTGAAGTGGATCTCGGAGGCTATGCAGATAGTGCGTGGTTGAGATCTTCTCCGCCGCTGTCGCAACGACCCCAGCTGCTCACAAGAAAATCGTCTCCTCCTTTATTGAAGTCATTCAATTCAATTTCGGTAATTATCCTGATAGTTAATTGGCCCTTATGTGAACGTATGCTTGCGTATCTTATGCATCCGATATATCTCCTGAACCAGAACCATTCGTGTCATGCCAGTTCTATTTTCACAAGATTCCATTAAATATTCGGAAAACGGGAAGTGAGTTCTCGATGGGGAGCTCATGGAAGGAAAACAAGACTCTCACTTTCCGGTCGTGCCACTAAAAAAGCGAGTCACATGTTTTGTCAAGACACATATGTCAATCAGTCAACTGAATGTTCATTGACCTGTCGCAGTTGCCGCGATCCACGCAATGGTCATGGTCGGAATTTCCTTTTTAATTGGACATTTTACTTTGGATACGGGAAAGCTTGGTATCAATAAGTACATGTATAGCTGTTATCGCAGTAACCGAACGTGTTACTTAGGTGCTAGTGCAAAACATCGGCAGGGACGTAGTTTTTAACACGCATTCTTTGATCTTCGTTTATCTCTTCAGTATGTGGCCATTTCTCAACATACGGAATCCAAACTCGTGAATGGAAACATCAAGACGGTCGGGAAACCAACCTCATAATTTACAGGTAATGTGTGGCCATCTGGTCTGTAATTGTCTGCGTGTCGCTCTTTGAGAGTTCGCGGAAAAATGGATCTGGCATGATGACTCCAAGGAAGGTGAACGCTGTTGAAAAATAAAAGAAAGAAAATCGTGAAGCTGTGTCCGTTTTTAATGCATGAATTCAAATAACTGACTCTAAAATACAGAGTGTTTTTCAGACCACCAGTTCATAGCATTTGGACAAATCACATGTTGCCACAGGCCTTTGCACGTGGTGAAGGGGAAGCAGGGGTGGGAGGCTCCCCCCTCTGCCACTTAATGACGTAATTTGAGACGCGACGTTTGCCCCGTACCGTTACGCAGTCCGACCTGCCGCGTCATTGTTTAAGAAGCAGGATTATGGCCACGCAGATCTTTTACAATAACGGCGGCCGAAGCACCCCTGACGTTGCATTCGAAGATCTGTTTGCTGCCCGTCTTTACTCCCGGAAAGCCAGGGACCAAAGGGAGGCCATTGTGAGACGGGCGTCATCACGTCATTTTCAAATTTTTTTTTTTACATTTCGTCGTCCATTGTGGAGCATGTCGGCTTTTGGGCTCCACCAAAGCGGGGAGGTGGGGGTTTCGTATCAGGGAGGATAGGGGGTATGCCACCCCCTCCCCCGCTTCTGGGTAAACCTGGACACGCCTATGCCTGTTGCACTCAATCTTTGAAACGTGCTGCGTAACGCACACGCACTGCCTTGCCATAGAAGATTGCGGAGAGCAGCGAGGACACCTTTCGAGACGAATAATCGAAACCGCAGCGGTGGTCACGCGGTAGAGTCTGTACGTTCTCTGTGAGATTTGAATACACGTTGCGAGTTTGCGTCCTATCCGACGTGTGGCGCAATGATACGGCAGGGTGTTCGCAGGCGCATAGACGTATCACACTCTAAGAAAAAAAGCAGGCCGCTTGGGAGGTGGCACTCATCGTCGGAGCGCTGGCCAACCAGCTCTGAGCCATTCGGCAAGCGGAAGGTGCCGTTCAGGCCGAAGGATTTCGAGTCATCACCTGAGGCACCGCCATCATCATCGACGGAGGGTGGGACGGGAGCGGGGTTAATCGCTCTTCTCCCCGCCTTGCCCGGAGGAAACTGCCGGACCATACCTAAAGAAAGTTTATTCATGCCACGTATTTGATTCTCTATAAAGAGACGCGTGGACTTTTTTGGAGGTGATTATACCTTCTTAGGAGAGTCGTGGGACCCGAAAGAGACTTAAACACTCTCTTTAACTGTTTAATGCGCAGAAATGAATTTTTGGCAGAAAACAGTTTCGTGCAAAAAAACTGTGAATTTGTTTTGAGAAAATGATTTTATCACAAGCAAAAAAAATAGCACATTTAGTTTAAAAGATATGTGGTGGTCACCTCAGGTTACCACCATGCAATCAGGGTCTACCAGTCAGTGTCGGTGGAAGGCTGCAAAACATTGCTTTTTCCCGGCAGGAGCACGGATACATTTTATATACCACACATCCTTCTCAATCTTGTAGGCTCATTAAAGTATTTCGCAAAGCTACTCCTCCAAGCCCCAAGAAAAAAAATTGGGGGACCCTTAAGCTTCGCCTTTAAGAGTTGAACGCGATAGCGAAATCCGGCCCCTAGTGCGCACTTCAACCACTAAGTGCATACTTATTAATGTGTATTGTTACACACACACACGCACACACGCGCGCGAATTTTACAGGCTTTCGATCTAAAGCAAGAGTCGCATGGCCTCCAAGATATACGCCGCGCGCCGGCCCTCTCGGATGCCATGAAAAGTCGAGACATATTTCTCACAATGCCTCACAGATGGCAGCACATTATCTAGCGTTTGCTGCGTTTGCTTGATATGTTTTCTTCTAGATGGACATAGTTGTCCATTTTTAGAGCTGTTTGAAAGTTCGTGTGTGTATTTAGCGGCGATGGCTGCACTATCCCGGCGTTTTTCGACGTAGTTTGATGGCCTCGCGAATGCGCCTACCGTATGGGCTCTTTTTCGTCGTGACACCTGCCGAACAAAATGCGTCGAGACTCCTTTCACTACATGACATTTATGTGGTGTTTTTGTCCGAAGCAGCTGCAAGCAACATCGTGGCTTTGTGGTAAGACACCTGCTTGCCACGCGAACGGCCCGGGTTCGATTCTCATTGGGACCGAAGTTTTTATCGTTTATTTTATTTGCTACTTTCTCGATTTTTCGCTCACGGATGATTTTTCGCTCACAACCAACGGTGCCGACGCCGACAGCGGAATTTCTGCGACACGAGCTCTCTAACGTTACCGCGTTAAAAAAACTGCACCATTTCCCGCTAACGGGGACCAAGAGGCGATGCAAAGCCGGAGCACTTGCACGATCGCGTTCCGTTGGCGTTCGTTGGGCATGCTACCGACCTCGCGTCGTGCAACGCGAAGAGGAACGCTACGCGCGTCTTGTCTTGTCTCTAGCCTGGCCATTATTTTTCACAGGGCGAGCGGGGAACGCGGTCGACAGGCGCGCTAGAGGGCGGCAGCGTAGGAGAGGAGAGAGAGGGGGAGGGGACGCGCACGCCCTGGTGCTCATCGCGGCGTTGCGCAGGAGCGAATTTCGGCATGTCTAGCCTGCGTTTCAGAGTAAGATTGGAGAGGGGAGAGGGGAAGTGGAAAGGGGAAACGGGAGAGGGGAAGTGGAGAGGGAAAGTGGCGAGGAGGGGAGAGGGTGGGTGGGGAGGGGGAAAGGGGGTGGCATGCACATGGACGACAATCATAGGACGGCCTCGTCAGAAAGGATGGTGAAGACGATGCCTCTATTTCGCAACACCCGATGTGGGCTACCCTCTCGGTGGTGGGCAGTTCACGGCATGTCGGCTGAAGGTCCTCGCGGGATTACGTAGCGGCAGTATTAGGAAGTGGCATAAAATGATGTACGATGCGGCGACTGTCCAGTTCTTCGAATCGCCAGCACTCTTTGACGACGTGGTCCACCGTTGAGCAGTCCTTAGACTCTAGCAGATTGAAAGAATCGTGCCCAATGTGTTTGAGCACATGACTTACTTTGTCTTCTTCGGTCATGTTGGTATGAACACGCCGGCAAACATCGAGAACGTCAAGTTTGTTCGACACATACGAGTCGGTCGAAGTTCGAGCCTGGCTGGAGAGACATTTAGAAGCGGCCCGTTGGCGCCCGGCTGGTCTGTCAAAAAGGTGACAGAGCTTCTGCTTACAGTTTCCCAACTCGTTATCGCTGCTTCGTGGGCCTGGAACTACACGCCTGCTGTTCCGTAGACAGAGAAGGCAACGTTGGCGATCGTCATTGTCGGGTGCCACCGATAGATCGCTGCAAACCCCCGTATTTCGCAATCCAGTCATCGACGTAAACGTTGTCTGTGCCGCAGAGGTTAGCAGGATCGTGCGGCTGAGCCAATATGACTGCCTGTACCGGCTGGACGGGAGTCCTGGTCGAACTAACACAATTTCATTCTGTTGACATTGCGGGGCGGTCCAGGACACGTCCGCTTCAGAGCTCCGTCTTGCATCGCACGCAGCACGTTCACCAAAATGTTTCAATTATATTTACAAGCTCCTTACAGAGGAAATTAGTCCAACAGTCAATATGGTGGCTGTTCACCAGATCAAGCCGTCCTCCCCCTCTTCCCACACTTCGGCCTGGTGTGAGCTGCAACCTCGCAGCAATATGCAAAGTAGGGACGGCCAACTTTTAGTTATTTATATACCTAGTATTTACATTGGCAGCAAACGGGTACTTACGCTTGCAGCGGAAACCACTTAGCACCACCCTCTTGCTCAGATAAATGGCAGCAATTCTGGGGGTGAAGGTTGTATTTATTCTGAACTTGTAACCGGTTATAGTTTCTGTCCGTGGATGTACTGCTGAGAATACTGTTCTTCTATAGTAAAGCATAAAGTGCTGTAAGCATACGTATTGCGGAAACACGAATGCTCTCACGCAGTGGAGTATACGTAGTACTGAGCAACTTTTGCAGTTTTGCAGTGAAGCTATATATAACTAGGCCATTCGTAACTCCGCGGAGAGCGATCCTTTCAACAGGCGATCCTAGCAGGCATGTGCACATTATTTGGGCAAATCTCACTACTCACCACTGGCCCGCTAATCAAGGCACGTTAATAAATAATTCATTAAGCAAATAAATTACCTAAATAATTTTTAAATGAATTGATTTACAAATAAATAAGTAAACATCCTCTTAAGGCTTGCAAGTCAACATCAGGGTTTGCGGCGGAATCGAACCCACGCATTCTGCGAGGCAGTCAAATATTCTAATTACCGCCACACCAGTGCTTCAAGATACTTAGGACAAACACCTTATAGCGTCGTCAAATTGGCCAAGGACTCTCGTCAAACATTTATTAGTGAGTGAACACATATATTAGAAGTTTGCTGTGCATAACCCGTCGTGTCGAATGTGGAAACCCACAACAGCCTTTTTATAGCCTCGAAATTGGACGGCAACACCCCTTTAAGGCCCACGGTAAAATATTTACTATTGCGTGACAGAAGCATAGAATCGCTCCACGTGTCGCACCATGTGCTTTGCGCAACGAGTGGGCGGTTCGTTCGTGGTTGAAACCTGCCCTCCCTATTACCAACGATCTGCTATAATTCATTATCAATGTCAGCTAAAGCATCAGTAATGTGTGCCGCTACGTGGGGGCGCGTATTGCTTCACATACGAGTAGTGTGTTCTTTATCAACTGTAATTGCAGTATGCACGCTATGAGAGTTGACAACGGCCAACTAATTCGCGGAGTAACATACACAAGTGCACAGAAATGTGTGTAGGCTCGCACGGGTCAATAGCGTCACACTCAGACTAGCTGCGGCGTTGGCGGTTGGCGGCAGTGCTAGGCGGCGGCGCGGAGCCGTGCAATGGAGCGTTGACGCCTTGCGGATCGCGCATTGTTACTGAGGCCCACGTTTATTGTAACCCAAACGTGGACGGTATTAACAATTTTAAATGGGGTAATTTGTAACACTTTCTCCAACGACAACGTATGAAACAGTCAACTAGTACATGAGTGTTCTAGCGGATGAATGGAGCGAAAGGCACTACACAGCGAGCATAGGCAAGCATGCTTATTCATGACAAATTCATTCACGTTCATTTAGAAGGCGAGTTTCAGTATAAAAATTCACGAGTGTGTGGTAAGATGTGAGTATACGAACATAAATGAGTACTTGATTCCAAGAAGCTGTGATTATGAGAATGAGTGAACACCTATGAGCGTATGTGTGTGATAGTGAGAAGTCAGTACTAAGAACATGAGTGAGTACTGTTGCGCCTAAACTTTTTCTAGAAATTCTATGACCACTGCGAATTCCGCGGGTCACCATGAGATTGCACGCTGAAGTTTGCGCGTGTTGGGGCCAGAGCATATTGCATTGTGCATTATGCAGGCAGCGGCGTAATTCTCCTCATCGCATGTCACTGCCGATCATCGATCATTAGCGTGCATCGAGCAACACGTCCAGATGAAAACGTGTACGATCATCGCGGTGCACTAGGACACAACCAAATTTGCCCAGTGTAAACCGCACGGCAACACTGTATGGTGAAGCTCCCCAAGAAACACGATACTAATAAACACCTAAACAAGAAAGACGCGAAGTATATTAGAAGTTTAATTGATATGTTATGGGGACATGCGCAGCTTGAAAACATTCGGTAGGCGTGCCAGCACCACGTTATTTACGTCTACAAGACTTGTTCCGTGAATTCTAACAACTTCTAGCGACAACTTTTGACTTTTTTCGATATTTAATTTTAATGCCTCTTTCAATTTTAGCGGCGCGTTCGAGTTATGTTTGGATCATCGATAAAACAAAACGTCATCCAATCATTTACATAATCATAGCGCCGCTCGTGTCAATACATGACCCAGGATAGACGTTGGCAGAGGGTGGAAGAGGAAGGGGAGGGGGCGCCCCCTAAATCACCTGAGTGGGGCGCCACGTCTGCCTCGTACCTTTACTCATTCGGAACTTTCACGTCATTTCTCAATGCGGTGGGTTACACGGTCATGCACGGTTGTCACGATAATGGAGCCTGAGTACCGCTGATGTTGCGTTCGAAGAATCGTTACTTCTGAACTTTACACCTAGAAAGCCGGGGACTAAAGGCAGGTCATTGTGAGAAACACATCAATGCTTCATTTCCATGTTGGTATTCTTTGTGAAGCATGTTTTTATTCGGACTCGAGAAAGAAGGTGGTGGGGTGGGCGGGAGGCGGAGACCTGCGGCAAGACTTCACCCCCCCTCCCCCCCCTCCGTGCGGAGAATTCCGCGTACGCGTATGGAACCCAGGCGTATACTGCGCAGGAAACGCGCGCGAAGGAAACGTGCCACCCTGATCAACACTCCGGTAGCATGGTAAACGCAATCCGGAATTCCGGCTGTGATGTTCCGTGCAGGGAATTTTCTCTCTTTCAGAGAATTTTCGACAGTCATTTTGTACGAAAGGGAAAAAAGGAAACTTCACGAAACTGCAGGGAATTTCCGGGCCGGAGAAATTTCTCTATAATGTCCAAAGCATACGGGTTACGAGGTTCTGTCGGATTCTCCAATCGTTTCTGGCGCATGTAGCGAGCAAAATCATTGCATTTGAGATTCGTTCCCTTTATTTATACAGAGCGTATTTTTGTTCACTCCGGCGCTAGATTTGAAACCCACATATGCACAATGTATTTATAGGACGTGAGCTCTGCGATCGTAGCACACGCTCTGGAAATCATTATTTTGTTTGTCATAAAGTGGCAACAATGTGGCCGAAACAAAAGCATAGCAAAAAAAGCAGCAATCTTCTTTCGTTGCACGTGTTGGCTGCGTCGGCTATTTTGGGAGAAGTCATGGACTCCAATCACAGCACGAATGATGATGATGGAACATCACATCCTAAATGGCCAAAACAAACGTGAAGAAAATTCGTGAAGCTGTTTTGATTGGAGTGACTCAGGGTGCCGGAACTTAAGGGATGGCTTGTAGAGCACACGACTACTTGAAGCGAAGTGCGAAGCCTAGGGCGTGAGAATCAAATGCTGTAAGAGTGATTGTCTAAAACATGGTAAACCCGCGAGACACCAGACGGCTATGAGATCGATCAACGACACGCTGTGGATAAGTGCTACGTTTGTCAAAGCCCACGCTGAAAATGACCGGGTAAAGACGGCGGAAATCAAACTAACAGTGTTCCTCGCTGCGGAAAACGCTACATATTCCAAGCGGTCCATAACTTTGTGCCGCTGTTGAAACAAATTTCTCTATCCAAAGTGGTAGCTCTAGAGGCATTGTGTCGAAAAAAATGTACTAAAATTGTGAAGAACATTCTCGCACTTGTTTATTTCTGAGGAATCTGTTCAAGCGCTGCGAAAAACAGAGTTTTCCATTTAATCCGTGAAACCGCCGATATGAGCAGCCAGAACAACTGTGTGTCTTTGTACGGCTGGTAGACAAGGCTTCGGGAAAAGTGAAGATTTGTCGCAACTTGTTCAAGTTAATGCTGCCGACGGAACAGCTCAAAGTGTGTTGTCAGCCCTCCAAGGGTACTTGGAAAACAGAGGCATTCGACAAAAAAAGATGTCATAGGGCTAGCATCAGATAACGCCAACTTTATGGTGGGAAAGCATAACTCTGTAATCACCGGCCTGTTGGAAGTCCATAAACATGCCGTCGTTATTCGATGCATATGCCACTCAGCGCATCTTGGTGCAAGTGCTGCTGCTGCATGCCTATCGAGCACACTTCAAGAGATGCTGCACAGCATTTGAATCTACGTTTCGGGACTAAACAAGACCACGGCACTCACTAAAAAAATGCCCGCGCCTCCCGAAGGCAATCGTGAGGAAATGCGAATGCATTTATTGCGCCGAGAGAGGGTACCGTTGCCGTCAGACATTCGCCTTCACCGACTTCTGCCACCGCCTTGAGAGGCGCCCAGCCAGCGAACGGTCGATAGTGAGGCGCGAGTGGGCGGGAGAGTGGGGCGCAGGGAGGAGAGAGAGCGAACGGCGAGAGAAGTCGCGGCGAAGCACTGCACCTACCCTCTCCTACACTCTCTCGCACCACATGCTGCGGTTGCTAGGGGCGAGGATAAGCGCGCGCGGCCGCAGCTGTTGCTATGGGAGAGGACGCCGCGGACAACGCCGGATGCCTTACATAGCCCGACTAAGAAATGCATTCGCATTTAATAATGAATGTAAATGCGCGCACGCGGCATTTCTTCCGCACCACAGCCCCAATCATTATATATATATATATATATATATATATATATATATATATATATATATATATATATATATATATATATATATATATATATATATATGGTTACTGTCTTTGTGCAGAGAATTATGCCAGGTGTTTTTTCGATCTAGGCGGGGAAAATGGTAATTCATCGGCCCAGGACGGAACATCACTGGCTGGCGGGAGAGACAACCAAGGCAACGGCCAGCAGTTTGAATCAAGCGTCTCGCAACCGAATGTGCGTCTGTGCGTCAGGCGAAAGCCTTAGATGCCTAATAAGACGCGAAAATTGACCGTCGACCATCGGTGCAGAAATCTTTAGGAGGGCGCTGTGGGAGGGTCCATACATTGACTGAGAAGAAAAGGAAGAAGATGGCTTTCGCCTTCGAGTCGTCTCAGGCGAGTGCATGAGGGACCGTGTGAGATTTCTGTTTACTACCTATTCCCTGGCAGTTCTTAAGCAGTAAATCCCTGTCACCTTCTAGCCTTCTCAAGCGAAGCTTGTTCTAACACACGGGGTGCCACTACGTGAGTGCACCACGTGTACATGTATACCTGACAGTGTTAGTGAGTTTCAAGCGAAGCTTGTTGACAAAGAGAGGTCGGTGGCCGAGTCGTACAGGTAACACCCAGAGGTCGGGAGCGTGCAGAAATGCCTCCCACGAAGGTGCGACGGTGACATGCCTATTTGTATGTGGCCCTTTATGCTCTCTCGATCGGGGGCTTGTCGGTGATCAGCCTTTACTGATGCGATCTTTTGTCGGGGTTACTTGCCATTTCGCGGTTTGCAGCGCAAAAGGACAGCGTTCGTGTCGTCTGACCTCCTCTTTGCCCGTGTCCTTTTTCGGTGCAAGCCATGAGCGTAATCCAACTCGCCCGATTATCAATTGTCACTTCACGTTGCGATATAAAGGCGAACGCCTTATTTCCTCGCTAAACACAAAATTTGACCGTCGGCGTCCCGCGTCGTCGGCCGCATCGGGGACGAGTGGTACAAAAATTCACCATCGCGTTTTGTCACTTGATCATGCCGTGACCGATTCTGGTGTGACGTCACGTGACGTAAAGCCACGTAATGCCGTTGTAGCGCCCTCCTATTTGGCGGCAAAGAAAAAACCGGAGAGCGCTCGACCTCAATGGAAGCAAATAAAGACGGCGCTTCGCTCTGGCACGTGAAGCCTCGGCTCGTGCTCTCTGCGGGCGTCGATTCTGGTTCAGCTGTACAGAAGCATTAGAACACTGTAATGGGCCGCCCTCTTGAGCGCCTTCTAGTGGGTCGTCCTCTTCGCCTCTTCTCGGAGAGCACGCCCCTCGTGCTGTTGCTCGTGAGTCTGCGAATCTGCGCTCTGTCGTTACTGTCGTCGCTGCGCATCGTCGCCGTCGATCCCGCCGTCAATAAACGCCTTTACAAAGTGGTGGAGAGTGCTGTACCGTCCCCACAACTTCGGTCTCCATCCGATGCCCCTGGAGCTTCGATCCCGTACCGTGCCATCTACCATGCCGCAAGAGGCCGCTCAGCAAACGCCGCCTCCTGCCCCGACCGCTTGTCCCGGTGTCCCCCGTATCCGCGACCCTCCTATCTTCACCGGCGCGGATGGCACCGACGTGGAGGACTGGCTCACGATTTACGAACGGGTGAGTGTCCCCAATAAATGGGACGAAGCCGGCAAGCTGAGCAACTTGGTTTTCTACCTCGCGGGTGTGGCCGGCATGTGGTACAACAACCATGCATCCGATTTCCCGACGTGGTCCGCTTTCAAGACCGCCATCGTCGACGTGTTTGGCCGCCCTGCCGTTCGTAAGCTGCAGGCAGAACAGCGTTTGCGAGAACGAGCTCAGCAGGCCGGCGAAACCTTTACCAGCTACATTGAAGACGTCCTCGATTTGTGTAAGAAAGCCGACGCCGCCATGTTGGAATCTGACAAGATGAGGCACATTATGAAAGGCATCGACGACGATGCCTTCACGATGCTGCTCGCCAAAAACCCCAGCACAGTGGCCGACGTCATCACGCTCTGCCAGAGCTACGAGGAGCTGCGCCGGCAGCGGTCGATGACCCGTCGCTCTCCATCCCGCGACGCCGAGCTCGCTGGCTTGTCGACCATATCCGACCACTCCGCCTTGCTCGCAGAGGTGAAGTCATTCGTGCGCGAGGAAATCGCGCGCCAGTTCTCTCTGCTGGACTTTGCCCAACCTCAGTACGTTCTCCAGCCGTCAACCACTCTTCTCCCTCCCCTCCGTCGAGCGATTGAGCAGGAAATCGCGGAGGTCATGCCTGAGTACCACCAGCACCATCCGGCTCCTGCACCACTGAGTTACGCCCAAGTTGTCGCAAGGACGTCCCCTGTAATACCTACGGCAGCCCCACTCAGTTACGCCGAAGGCGCCGCTAGACATCAGTCCTTCGAAGCGGCTGTGCCGGCTACCTACGCCGACGTAATGCAGAGGCCACGACCGCAGCCCACGATGCAGTCGTATCAGTCGCTACCCCGTCAATCACGTCCTGCGCCATGGACGGGCCTTGCTCCAGCAAACCGATGGCCCATATGCTTCGCATGCGGTTACGCCGGCCACGTGGCGCGTTATACAATCGTGTCCAGCCGCCTCAAGTCGTGTCGCCCGCCACCAGCCAGTCAAACCGCACATTTTACGCCCCACCTACGCCTATGTCACCGACGTCACGCCAAGCTCCATCTACTCGGCGCTCTCCGTCTCCCCGACGTCGCTCACTGTCGCCGATGCGCCCACGTCCGGTCGCACGCGACCAGGAAAACTAGTCGTCGCAGTCCACGAGGCAAGGGCTGCGACGCTTTTGTGGACTGCGACGTTTTTGTGGACGGTGTTCGCGCATCTGCCCTTATAGACACTGGAGCCGCCGTATCCGTTATGGACGCTAATCTAAGCCGCCTGCTACGAAAAGTGACGACGCCACTTTCTGGTCTTTCCCTCCGTACAGCCAGCGCCCAATGTATTCACCCGACGGCGGTATGTACAGCCCGTGTCATCATTCAGGACGCTTTGTACGCCGTCGAATTCATCATAATTTCCTCATGCTCTCACGACGTCATCCTGGGATGGGATTTTCTCTCCCGCCACGACGCCGTCATTCATTGCGCGCCAGCCGAAATAGAGCTTTCACCATTCTCAGATTTGACGCCGGCAGGCAGTTCATCGGCTGCGACCAAGGTATTCGTCAAAGACGACATCGCAGTTCCTGCAAATTCGTCAACGGCTGTGTCAGTCTATTGCACCGGTTTCTGCGACGCCGTCGCGCTCCTTTCTCCATGTGACCGCGTTTTCACTAGGAGAGGATTGTTGGTGCCATTTGCGACCGTGGAAATCACTCAGGGCGACACGGATATTTTTGTGACCAACCCATCCCCGTTCATTGTTACGTTGGTGCGAGGGGAATGTCTCGGCAGAGCGGAACCCCTCGAAGACGCACAAGTTATAGACGCACCGGGTGACACGCACTGCGCCAGCTCCCGTACGCTCAGTGCTGTTTCCACGTCCGATTCGTCACCTGCTGATGTGTTTAGGTCCTCCATTGCTGACAACCTCACATCGGTCCAGCGTTCCCAACTTCTGTGCCTGCTGGAAGAATTTCGTTCTTCTTTCGATGTCGGGCAAACTTCTCTCGGCCGCACTTCCGCTGTTACGCATCGCATCGACACTGGCGCCCAACCACCACTGCGGCAACGTTCATATCGCGTGTCTCCAGCAGAACGCCGGGTCATTAATGAACAAGTCGACGATATGCTTCGACGCGACGTTATTCGGCCCTCGGACAGCCCATGGGCGTCTCCCGTTGTTCTCGTTGCGAAGAAGGACGGTTCCGTGCGGTTCTGTGTGGATTACCGACGGCTCAACAAGATCACTCGCAAGGATGTTTACCCGCTGCCGCGAATCGACGACGCGATTGACAGTCTGCAAGGAGCCGAATTCTTTTCATCTCTTGATTTGCGCTCGGGGTACTGGCAAGTACCCATGGCGGATGACGCTCGACCGAAGACAGCCTTTGTCACATCCGACGGCTTGTACGAGTTTAACGTCATGCCGTTTGGTCTGTGTAATGCGCCCGCGACCTTCGAGCGCATGATGGACACCGTTCTGCGCAACTTGAAATGGCACACGTGCTTGTGTTACCTGGACGACGTCGTCGTTTTCGCTCCGGACTTCTCCACGCATCTCCAACGTCTGCGGCATGTTTTGACGCGTTTGCGCAACGCAGGCCTCCAACTGAATCTGAAGAAGTGCCGATTTGCAGCACGGCAGCTGACAATCCTCGGCTACGCCGTGTCCAAGGACGGAATCCTTCCCGATCCTGCCAAGCTTCGGGCCGTGGCCGAATTTCCCAAACCTACGTCCGTCAAAGAACTGCGCAGTTTCGTAGGACTGTGGTCGTACTTTCGACGCTTTATACGAAATTTCGCCACCATCATATCGCCGCTGACGAAGCTCCTTGGAAGTAACGGACCCCTCAATTCATGGTCGTCCGAGTGTGACGACGCGTTCGCAAAGCTGCGTCGTTTGTTGACGTCTCCTCCCATACTACGCCACTACGATCCTGCGGCCCCAACGGAGGTACACACGGACGCCAGCGGTATAGGCCTCGGCGCTGTCCTTGCGCAGCGCAAACCAGGGTTCCCCGAATATGTCGTGGCATACGCAAGCCGTACGCTTACCAGAGCCGAGGCCAATTACACAGTCACGGAGAAAGAGTGCCTGGCGATCATCTGGGCCCTTACAAAGTTTCGACCTTATTTGTATCGTCGCCCATTTGATGTCGTCACCGACCATCATGCACTATGCTGGCTTTCGTCATTGAAGGATCCCTCAGGCCGTCTCGCCCGCTGGGCACTTCGCCTGCAAGACTACGACATCCGCGTGCTGTACCGCAACGGACGCCAGCATTCTGACCCCGACGCCCTCTCGCGCTCTCCCTTGCCTGACGACAATGCCCCCTGCTCAGTATCTCACATAGCTGTTGCTTCAATCGACGTTCACACCATCGCTACCGAACAGCGCAAGGATAAATGGATCACCTCGCTGATCGACTTGCTGACGGATTCGTCGGCAACACCATCCACTCGCGCGTTGCGTCGTCAAGCCCACCATTTCGCCATTCGTGACGACCTACTGCACCGACGCAATTATAACGCCGACGGCCGCCAGTGGCTACTAGTGATACCCCGCAGTCTGCGTTCTGAAATATGCGAGGCCTTCCACTCTGACCCGCAATGCGCGCACTCTGGGGTATCCAAAACTTACCACCGCATTCGACAACGATACTTCTGGCGAGGGATGTACCGCTACGTGCAGAAGTTCGTTCGCTCCTGCCTCGATTGCCAACGCCGAAAACCTGCAACGCACGTGTCGCCAGCAGGTCTACAACCATTACCTTGCCCTAACCGTCCGTTCGGGCGCGTGGGCATCGATTTGTGTGGACCACTTCCTCTGACTTCGGCTGGTAACCACTGGGCCATCATCGCTGTTGACCATCTAACGCGATACGCCGAAACCGCCGCCCTCCCAGCGGCTACAGCGCGCGATGTGGCCTCCTTCCTGCTCCACCGATTCATGCTGCGTCACGGTCCGCCCCAGGAGCTGCTCAGTGATCGAGGCCGTGTCTTCTTGTCGGAAGTCGTCGAAGCCATTTTCAAAGAGTGCAACGTCGTTCACCACAAAACTACTGCTTACCACCCGCAGACGAATGGCCTCACCGAACGCTTTCACCGCACGCTCGGCGACATGCTCTCAATGTACGTCGCAGCCGACCACACAAATTGGGATGCCATTCTGCCCTTCGTCACGTACGCCTACAATACCACCTCTCAGAGCACTACTGGTTTCTCGCCATTTTTCTTATTGTACGGCAGGCACCCGTCGCACACAATCGACACTATCCTTTCCTACAGGCCGGATCGATCTGAATGTGCGCCTATTTCGGACACAGCCAGGCTTGCTGAAGAATGTCGCGAGCTTGCGAAGACCTTTACAACGCACGAACAAGAGCGGCAGAAGAGCATTCGCGGTGGCACCACCACTTCTGAGTCCACGTTCCTCCCTGGAGCGCTCGTGTGGCTCTCGGTCCCGACCGCTGCAGCTGGCCTCTCTTCCAAACTACTGCCCAAATACGAAGGCCCCTACCGTGTCGTCGAACGCACGTCCCCGGTCAACTACCTGATTGAACCCATTGAGCCATCTTCGGACATGCGCCGTCGAGGGCGCGACATTGTGAACGTGGAGCGCCTCAAGCCCTACCATGACCCGCTCATAGTGACCAGCTGTTAGGTCGCCGGGCGGCTCCCTTTGCGTACCCGGGGTAATTGTACAGAAGCATTAGAACACTGTAATGGGCCGCCCTCTTGAGCGCCTTCTAGTGGGTCGTCCTCTTCGCCTCTTCTCGGAGAGCACGCCCCTCGTGCTGTTGCTCGTGAGTCTGCGAATCTGCGCTCTGTCGTTACTGTCGTCGCTGCGCATCGTCGCCGTCGATCCGGCCGTCAATAAACGCCTTTACACAGCCGTTTCTTTCATTCGCTCCTGTCGCTTAAGCCTACGCTCTCATCACATGACGGCGTAGCTTGGTCAAAGTAGGGCTGATCACTGAGGGAGTGCAAAACCAGATGAGATGCCTCTGATCCTGGAAGCAGTGCGCAACCACGCTAGGAGCCCAAAGCTTTTAGAAGGTGGTGGGGCAGGGTAAATACATCTAGGGAGCCTACACCCCGGCCGTTCATGTAGCCTTCCTAATGCATATAATGTGCAGAAAAAGATGGCTTTCGCCTTCGAGTTCTCTATGGTGAATATGAACGCATGGAGGTCGTTGTTGCCTGCATCAGCTGAAGTGTTGCGCTGCTTAGGGGACAGTTATGACGGAGTATTACGCCATGGGATAGATAGATAGATAGATAGATAGATAGATAGATAGATAGATAGATAGATAGATAGATAGATAGATAGATAGATAGATAGATTCGAAACACGCCATAACGAATCTCGTGGGACTAGCCGGGTGGCGCGGGGTCTCCCCTGCGTCTTCTCTGGACCCCAATAAAGTTTGCATCATCATCATCATCATCATCTCGAGGGAACGAAATTCTCACCGCAACGAAATATTCTCGGAGCACCGCCGAAAGCCATAGGAGTCAATGTATTTCGTAACTCGCGACTATGAAAGATTCATACCGCAGCCTTTCATTAATGAAATTTTTAAAACACGAGTGCGCAAATAATCTACTCTTGCAACATTAACTACATTCGAAAACTGCTGAAATGCATTAGTGCTACACTTAAATTGTGCAGAACTATCGCTACAGCGCACTTGAGAAGCAGCCGCCATCATTTTTTGCAAAAGAACATAAAGCTGGCAAAATGATGATGATGATGATGATGGCTTGCCGAAACACCTGCTCGTTATCGCGGACAACGTAGCCAAATCCACATGCCACATGGAGTTTCGTTCGTTGGCTTGGTGCTGTCCTTGGCTTCGTCGGCCTTCCGCGCACATGATCGCGTGTGAAGAATTCGGCGTTGCGTGCAGCTCGCTGTCCACGATTCTGCGCTGATCCGCGCTGGTCCAGCGGAGCCGGAAGACAGGCGTCATCAAGTGAGCCTGTAGGCGCACGTGATGACGGTACTGGTGACAGCGCAGTGCCGCCGTCACTGACGAATGCAAGGGGCAAACTTTGTGCCTAGGCAAACGAGATTTCCGATCGAGAGGCATGAAATTGCTGCATGGGAAGGCCCGCCAAAGCAAACTTACTGACTTTTGGAAATAAAATGTGTCTTTTTGTAAATTCTATGCCTATTCTGCCGCATTCTCGCGCCAACAAAATTCCCGCAAGGTGAAAATTCTGTGCTTTCCGCGCCGCTTTTGTTATTGCAGGTTTCAACTACAAATGCGCGCACTGCGTCAATGCTCAGCCTACGGAAAAACATGCTATGAATGTAACTAGAAGAATCACTTTTCATCATGCTGCAAGAGTCCGCAAGTCAACGACATTCAGGAAAATCGAGAAGAAAGCTTCGATGTCAATCACGTCAACATCCGTGGAATGACCGCAAATTCTGGGAAAGACTGCAAAGCGTGTGGTGCCATATCTGGTCGTCAAAAGAATTTCCAAGTCGATACAGGTTCTCAGGTCTGCTTTATCCCTCTCAGCATTTTTTGGCGCACCTCGAACCCAACCGCGTTATACAAGAGCGCTGCAGTGCTGACTGCCTACAAGGGGTCGTAGAACAAGCACCTGGGTGTCGCCACCAAAGCACATCAGATAAACGGCACAACGAGATATACACTTTTTTTCTTTATCGTGAAGAAGGGACGCCAAGCGCTCATTGGCTTGAATGCATGTATCGACTGCGCCATCGTCACCGCGAATATCGGCTCAGTCAGACGAAGTGGAAACAGAGGCTCCGACGAGAAATTTGTACATCTCTTTCATGGAACAAGCTGCGTACAAAAAGTAAAAGATGGTTGTACGGCCAGATGATGCTATTCCAAATGTGGAACCTGCTCTTAGGGTACCTGTAGCACTGAACAAACCACTGCTCGACGAACTGGCACGCATAGCGAAACCATCCATCATCGCCAAAGTAGAGAACTTAGCGAATGGGTTAGTCCCTTGGACCTGGTACGGAAAAGTATGACCCGCTATGGCTGTGCATGGACCCAAAAGAAGTAAACAAAAATATATTGCATGAGCACTACCGGATGCCTATCCCCGCAGACATAGAAAGTGAGATGGCAGGTGCTCGATCCTTTTTCGCGGCTTGGTACCAACTCTAGTTTTCATCAGATTTTCATCATTGACGAAGCTACATCGCGGATCTGCATGTTTACCAATCCTTTTGGACGCTTCTGGTTCTTATTACTATCTTTCGGTATATATTCGGCCATTGAGGTATTTCAAAAGAAACTGACGACGGTCATTGAAGGCGTCCCAGGGGTACGCGTTTACGTCGCCGAGGTATTGATTGATTGATTGATTGACAAAGCACAGCATGATGAACGTTTGCGTAACTGTGCTTAAAAGGGCAGAAGATGCAGGACTCACATTTAATCCTGAAAATGCATGTTTCTTAAAATCGAGATAACCTTTTTAGGTACACAATCAGTGAAGGCGGCGTGCGCCCAAGCCCCGAATCGGCTGAACGTGTCCGAGCGATGCTCGCGCCGAAAAACACAATTTCATTGAGAAGAGTGCTGGTTGTCGTTAACTATTTTCGAAAGTATGTAAATAGACTCAGCGACAAAATGGCGCTGCAACAAATATTGTTAAGGAGGAGAAGGAGGATACAACTTTTTTCAAAAGAAAGTTCGGGGGTCTGGATCTGGCCGCTTGTCTGCAGCGACCTCTTCTTCCCCTGCAATGACGGTTTTTTGCAGTTCTTTTTTGTGGGACCGTATCGAGGTCTCCCATGCCGCTTCTGAGGGAGCTGGCAGAAGCTGTCTGGCAGAGCCATATATACCCTTCGGGAGAGTTTGGCGATTCTTTCATCTCGCCGCTCTCCGAGCTCCGCCCCAGCGCCGCCCTCTTCTCGTGACGTAAACCCTCTCTCCTCACCGGCGGCGGCGGGCGGCAGTGGCGACATGGCGACAGCGCGGCGCGGAGTCCGGCGCTGCCGCGACAGAGAGACGCCGCCGCGCCGCACTTACACGATCGCTGAGGAGCGCGCGTAGGTTACGAAGCTCTTGTGCGAAGCCGCGCGTACTCATGGCGACTGCTCCTCGCATTCAAGCGTGAATTTGTTGCGTGCGATGGGCTACTGTTGCGCGGTTGGCTGTTCAAACAGCAGCGCGCAGGGTTTCCGCCTTTTTAGGCTTCCGAGGGAAAAGAAGCGACGACGCTTTTGGATTAGAAACATCAGAGGTAGCAAATGGACCCCGACCGACTGCTCCAGAGGAGCAGCCAGAAATTTTTTTTTTTTTTGGGGGGGAGGGGTGTTCAACCATCCTTTTTGTATGTTCGTGCGTGCGTTTGTATGTGTGCGTGTATATATCCACATGTAAAATAAAAAAAATTTGCAGGGGGGGGTTCAACCACCTCCCCCCCCCCCGGCTATGCCCTTGGACTGCTCCGTGTTATGCGAGGCACGTACTTGAGTATTTCGCTTGAATATTGCTGGCGTTGTAAGCAGTGTACCATTAACACAAACTTATTACTCGTTGTGCAAAAAGGCCCTTTAAGGCACACGAACTTTAAAAATAATTTTATCACGCTGAAAGAAGAAGTTTTGTGGTTCGCGTTTCCAACGCTTGGGCAGATTGAAATTTTACAGCGATCACGCTATAAGTGTCAAGCGTGATCTGTTGCGTTTACGTAATTTATTGCGCGTTCTGAGAACGACCTTGGGATGTTACCGTGATGTTGTGCGGGGAAGATATATTTCGATATCGCAGGTTACTGCCGCCGCGCGTCAGCTACGGCGGTTACCGGCATGTGTTGTACGTTATGTGGTCTGCGTTTCTGCGGCTGTCAGCCTATGTTGTCATTTACCGCTGTGTTGCCGCTTGTGTATGGGCTACCAGTTTCACGTTTAATTCGCGCATGTAAATTAATCCGCGCCTCTTTGCTAAGCGAATGTGCCTTGCGCTTTTTAGTCATTCACGTATAGTGCACGATGTCTGTGCTCGTGCAGGAAGCTCTTCCACTATAGCAAGAGGCCCTTATGTGCAGAAAAATGATTTTGTAAAGTAAACCAAAAAGATGTCCGCTGTCAGACTAGCCGAACGAGGTATTGTTTTCATTAAACACGCGCCTACTGGAGGTCCTGCACTGACGAAAACCTTAGGTGCCTCAGCAAACGCAAAAATTGACCGCCGGCGTCCGAGGCGTCGGCGTCCCGCGTCGGCGGCGTCAACACGAGGGATGTCAAAAATCATCACGTAATGACGTGACCATACGACCAAAGATTGTGAAGTCATCATGACGTCGAATAACGTCACTTCACGCAATGACGTCAGCACGTGACCAGATGTGGTGTAAAAAGATTGCAGTGCCTCCGATCTTGGAGGCAGTGCAAAACAATGTTAGGTCACAAAGCTTTCGAAAGGGGGGGGGGGCGTGAGGAACAATACATCAACTGAAAAGAAGACGGCTTTCGCTTTCGAGTGGTCTTAGGCGAATGCATAAGGGACCCTGTGAGTTTTTTTTTTCTCTCTTATTAGAGTTTTAGTGCTGGGGACTCCAAGCCGCTTCCTTATTCACCCTCTTACGTTCCCTTGTACTCTCAGCCGCACCCATGGACTATACAAAGGAACGTAAGGGGCTTACGTACGCAAGGCACTTTGGGGTCCCGGCACTAAAATTCTCTAAGAGGGAATTTTAGGGCTCGAGATCCCCAAGCCGCTTATGTACGCCCGCTTTCGCGCTTTTGTCTCCTTAATACAATTACATGCGCTGGTATCTCTGTTTCTTTTAAAAGCAGAGCTGTTTAAGCTTGGAGAATCCCCGTTAGTGGCGAATAAAAATTGTCATCATCATGAACCGGCACGCAATCCGTCCTCTTCTTTATCTTCTGCTTTGCCGCAAGAGCACGTGCACAGACTTTTCCGGCGTGGTATGCAATGATTCTCACGTAACACTTGTCACGTGACATGTTCCAAAAACCACACCTGTTATATATGCTCGTCACAGAGTCACATCACGCAATACCAGTTTTGGTGTATATCAATCTGGCGGAACTGTCGCCATCGCACCATGAGCGTGGCACCTTAGTCATACTGTACATGACACGCGCGTCATGATATTCACATTAACTGCCGTTATTTCTGTTCGTCACATAGTCATGTCGCGCACTACCAATTTTGGTGTATATCAAGCAAGAGAAACGGCCGCGAGCGCTCTATGAGCGTGGCACGTAAGTCTTGCTGTACATGACACGCGTGTCATGATTTCCGTGACATTAACTTCCGTTATTTATGTTCGTCACACACTGATGTCGCGCAATACCAATTTTGGTGTATATCAAGCTAGCGAAACGTCCGCCAGCGCACCATGAGCGTGGCACGTAAGTCGAGCTGTACATGACATGCGTGTCATGATTTTCATAATAACTCCTGTTATTTATGTTCGCCATACATTCTTGTCAAGTCATACCAATTTTGGTATATATCAAAGTAACGAAACGGCCGCAAGAGCACCAAGACTGTGGCATGCAAATCATGCTGTACATGACATGCATATCATGATTTTCATGTTATGACCAGTCATTTATGTTTGTCATACAGTCACGTTATGCCATACCAATTTTGGTATACACCCCATGAACGAAACGGCCAGGAGAGCACTAATTCGTAGGCGGCTAGATAGGTAGATAGACAGATAGATACGCTCAAAGTCGCAGAAGTTCGCTAAGAAATGCCTCGCATTTAAGAAAACCAAGATAGACGCAAACCCACAGGTCTTCATAGCTCTTAAAGTCACCGATGATCACGATACTTCCTCATGCGAATTCTGAGCGCAGCTTTGTGTTGAGGCAACGCGAACTGCGTTTGAATTTCTGGCTACCCGCATTGGAACATTCGTTACATATTGCCACAGAAACTGCCAGTGCTCGCGTGCTACGCACGCCACTCTGCATTGCGGGCGTCATCGACATCCCCGTCACGACAAGCGACACAGTAGCAGCGCACCCACCAGCCCTGCATGCGCACGAGCTCCGACCGAAGTGCGAGCACGCATGACGGAGGAAGAAAGCGATGTTAGAGGCCAGTGGCTCGTGATATCGATAGAATCCACGCTCGCTGTCTTTAGTCCTCGTTCGCTCTATCGGTTACGCCGACTACGCCAATGGCGATGCCGAACAACGCAGAAACAGTCGCCTAAGAGCTGCGCTCTAAAAGCACAGCGCGTATCGTAGACCGTCGTGGACTCGAATCGGCGTCCACAACTCAGTTTCACGATGATTTGGATACGTCTAAGTCACTCCATATTCTTCACTAAATTTATATAACAATGTTCTTGCACAATTTCGCTTTCGTAATTTGTTTAGGAGCGCTAGATTTCACGAATGAACAGCGCGTACATAGCCTCACCCGTGCGCACTTCGCGCGGGAAGACTATATATGGCGGACGCCGCCGGAGCGGAGGCGTGGCGGTGACGTGAACAGCGTCATCGCCGCGCCGCGACGTCACTGCCCCGCCCATTCGCCAGACTCTCCCCATCGACGGCTCTGCTGTCTGGGTGGGGGAAGGGCTTCGTACTCCCGGAGGATGTGACATTGGTTTGCTATGTCATTTTTATGAAAATTTGTCCATATTGCATCAACCTCTCCGTCTGTGAAGAGCGCTAAGCGGTGAGGAGTGGTTAGGGTATTAGCTTGTATTCGGTGGAGGACAGTGACCTCCGCTCTCGCAAGGTTACTGTGCGGTATGGGTTACAATCGCCTGTCATCTTTGTACATATACGTAAGGTCGTTGTAAGAAGTCACTGCTTCTGCCGTCGGTGGGCCCACTTCCAAGCAAAGCGCGACCCGGTTTGCTAACCCTCATGTCACATCATGTGCTTTCCCGTGTGCGAATCGCGCGCACTACTAGACGATACTGACACGTGCGGCGCACTGGGTGTGCGCACGGCCCACATATGGGCTACGAAAGCGGCAGCGGACACGCTGCGGGAGGACTCGGCGACTGACTCTCCGGGAGTGTACGTGCGTGCGATATGCGCCCGGCGCGGCGACGGATGCGGGCCAGTGTGGTGGCCGTGAGTTTGTTCATTGAAATGCGCGCGTAACCGTCTCGAATAGTTTGTCGTTCTAATAAACGATATTTTTTAGTTTCGGCATCACCGGCTGCCTGCCGTCCTTGGCCAGACGCCACAAACCCCACAACTAGCGCCCAACGAGGAATCGGCCCCGGCGGTTGCCAGCAAGAATGGAGGCAGAACAGAAGTGCCTTCTCGAGGCAGTGGAGCGCATTGACATCACAACTGCAGCATACCGCGCGGCGCGGGGAGACGCACAATCAGCAGTCTACTGCGCAGCGAACGGCGTGGTGGTCACAGTATTGGACTGCGGACGTTGGCCGGCGGCTCCGGTTTGTCAAGTGGGCGCGTCCGCAAAAAAGGCGGCCGAGGCCGAAGCGATCAACGACGAGGAAGAGTGCGTGACCGAGTACGGCAAGGAGTACTTGATCAAGGATGAAGCCAAACACGAAGGCAACGGCGAAGCGGCCGGCCGCGCTGCTGGAGCCGACGAAACGGACGCCTAGGAGGATCCGGCCGCGGGAGGGCAGGCGGACGCCGGGCGCGAGGCTGAGCTGGCCCTGATCGTCATTCTCGGGGACGACGTCGCGGACGCCTACGCAGAAGAGGAGGGCCAGGCCGCGGCAACGAAGCACAGGACCAGTCAGGTGACGCCGAGACCTGCCGTGAGTGCTGGCGCCAGAACAATGGCTAGGAGAGGGGCCGCAGCGGAAGAAGCGGAGAAGGCCAAGGCTGAGGTGACCAGCACGAATCCTCAGTGCGACAAGTCGGCGGGGGGGTGGCGTGTGAGCAGCTTGAAGGCCGCCGCCCTGACTGGTGAGGCTCCTCTCAAGGAACTCGATCACACTGACAGCAGCGACCCAGACAGCGGCCGCAAACGCCCAGACTCACAGACGCAGGGCTGCGCGGATGTTTCCCGCGCACGGCAGCAGCGCCGGAGGCGGGCTGAGCCTGTCCGGAAGACCCCTGCTAACCCGGCGCGTGGTGCCAAGAAGGAAGCTGCCTTCAAGGGCAGCGAGAGGGACGAGAAGAACAAAACCGAGGATGCCGTTGAGGCTTGGCAACCAGATTCCGAAGAATGCTACGCCGTCGACGAGAAGGAGCAACCAGAGTCCAACAAAAAGAAAACAGGACAACCACAAACCGCGGCAGCAAGGCGACGAGCTTGACAACGGTGGGCAAGAACAAGAACGATAACGACTTTTTCTCACAGTGGGGGGGATGTGTCAGAATCGCGCGCACCACTAGACGATACTGACACTTGCTGCGCAGTGGGTGGGTGCGCGGCCCACATATGGGCTACCAAAGTGGTAGCGGACACGCTGCGGAAGGACTCGGCGATTGACTCTCGGGGAGTGTACGTGCGTGTGGTATGGCCCGGCCAGCGCCCTCTAGAATATTTTCAGGCCTGCTCACTACTCCTGGCATGGCCTCTGACGTCGCTCATTCTTGACCCTCGTCTCCTGCCGAGTAGACGTGCGCATGCATGCTCACGCCGTTCGTGAGAGCAGGATTGCTAAGCCAGACGAAGCCTGTGGTGGAATACTGGTGTTTGTTCTGGCGTCTGCGTAAAGACCGTGGTCTGCGTTTGTGAAGTGCTGCGTGGTGATGTGATGTGCTTTGTTCACTGCATGTCCGCGTTGTACACCTGCAAGCTCTCCCAATGGAGCAGCGCTGTGGGCCCAAGTGTCGCCGATATTGGCAATGTACCGAAGGCTCCAGTGTTTTCATTCCCCCAGGGCGACGAAAAAGAGAAATGAGAGCGTGCCGTTCATCGCGATGGCATCGATATGCGTTCTCTCCGGGATTCGAAGGTATGTGTACGTCTATACTAATTGCTTCAAAGGCACCACCTCTAACACGTTCGGTTCTTTCGATAAAATAATGACGTCGTGTGCGCTTCTGACTCGTTAGCGTAAGCCTTGACATCACGCACATTTAGCTGAGCGTCGCTGACGCTGTGCATAGATTTCGTGCTTTTGAGTAGCGCATCTTGCCGAGACGCGGTGAGCTTGGTTGCAAAACGACGGCAAAACAAAGTAGACGCACATTCATGCTCCAATCAAGCGAATTGACAAGCGGAGCGAGAGATGCCTTTTACGTTCCGCTGCTCGCACCCCGAACTCATGAAAATGATGCAATAAACGCGCGTGGCAGTATATTATCAGAAGAGGCGTTTTTTCCCTTCAGGGTCGATAAACATTTCGCTATTTGCGCATAGCACCGCGGGCTTCTTATAACATCTCCGATTACTTGACTGAGAAAAGCTAAGGAGTGCCGGTGCGTGGCGTTGTGCTATGTTTTGTACATATTATTTCTTACCGGTTCTCCGACCATTTTTGCGGTAATATAGCTATGCGCCAGTTTCGCCAGCACCTTCGTCTAATTTGTTTCCTTGAAATGTGTACTGCTGCAAGTAAGCCGATTTGGGATGCCTCTAGACATCTCATAGATGCCGTTGTTTTGTAAATGAGCAAATAAGGAACATTTGGAGCGCAAAGCCTGATAAAACCGCTTTCCTAAATGGTTTCCAGGTGTGTGAGCTCCCTTTCAAGGCGGAAGACTTAAGTACGACTACCAAGTACACCGATTGAAGAACCGGCAGGACAGTAGTAGCTCCCATGGGGGCTACTCGGCTTACTCTGGACACAGCACCGACAATTTTTTCCATTTTACCAAATGAATAGGAACTGTTGCTGCGCATCTTGTGGACAGTGTGACGTGTTTGCGTGTGTGTGTAAATAAAGAAAGAAGTATGAATCAACGTTACCTTATTTATTTCGTCACAATTAGGGGCCATCAACCTTTGCATTTATAAATAGGTGACACGTTCGATAGCGCACAATCTTTTCTTATTTTTATGTGGAATAACAAATTGCCTACAGACGAATGACCGAAGGCTCTAAAGCGTAACCCACTTCTTAAACCAGCGCCAATGCCGACGCAAAATGCAAAATAAAGCTGTTACGCATGTAAAATTCGCCGCGAACGCTTAATCTTTTCATATGAGAAGACAGGCGAAAGTGGCAATGGCTACACTGTCTCCTGCGCGTTCGCTCGCTCGGTCAAGACGCGTGACGTCACGGCGGCAGTGGGCAGGCCTGAATTTTTTTTCTAGGTGGCGTTGGGCCCGGCGCGGCGACGGCTGAGGCCCAGTGTGGTGGCCGTGAGTTTCTTCATTGAAGTGTGCGGGTAACCGTTTCAAGTAGTTTGTCGTTCTAATAAACGTTATTTTTGAGTTTCGGCATCAGCGGATGTCGCCCGTCCTTGGCCAGACGCCACAAACCGGTTACCGGAGTTTCCCGAGTGAGCGGCCACCCAAACCAGATTGATTTTGGTTCTGTCCTTCTGACAGAAATTGAAGACACTGTTTTTCAGAGGACCGGAGCCCATGAGCGCGAGTGGCGAGCGTCGTCGAGGCTTTGTCATCTCCGCCGCTGCTGGCGTTCCCTGATGAAACGAAAGATATCGGCAGACGCGTCGGCAATTGGCATAGGCGCATCATAACTACAAGAACACCAGAATGAATGGCGCCCGGTCATGTACGCATCGCGAACGCTGACAGCGAAACGCGATACTCACAATCGAGAACGAGACCTTTGGCATAGTGTTTGCGAGCGAAAATTTCCACCACTTCTCGAATGGCTTCAAGCTATCGGTAAAGACTGACCGTTAAACTTTGTTGGCCATCGCAAAATAAAAGCGACAAAAAAAACATAGCAGAAATCTCTTCAAGACTTCAGCGTTTTTTGTGCGTTTACTACACTGTAAAAAATCTGTGTAAAAGTACAGACATCTTTACAGAAAAAGTCTGTGGTCACACAGAAAATTTCTGTTATTCGTCTTTAACAGAAATACGTACCTGAAAAAAACAGAAAATTTCTGTCTTTATAGCCGGCGCTTTACAGACGATTGAGCACGTGTCTCTTAGTAATTGAAAAACAGCTATAAAAATACACTCCACCGAGTAATAAATTGCTTATATTTTAGGAAGCAAGCCAACTGTAGCAATTAATTTTGTTTCAAGTAATATGCGCATTCGTACATGTTGCGGTCCTTGCTTTCGGCGCGCTTCGATGCACAGATTCAAATTTCATGCTGCATAGGCCTATAGTTTCTTCTTTGTGGACTGGACCGACTGACGCTCCTCGTTGTTTGCTCGTCGACAGTCTGCCGCCATTGAACCACTGCGCTTTGTTACAGATCGTCCATCAGGTGAGTGAAAGTTCCCTTACTGCTTTATGTGATTACTGAACTCTATTCTCTATTACCGAAGTGCTATTACTTGATAATGTTGTTGCTATAGCGCTCGATGACAGTGGCTCGCGTAGCCATACACAGTTAGCAACGATTTTTGAACGAATGGTTGTGGAAACGTTGGTTGCTAGTGCACGTAGTATTTAGCTGTGCTGCTGCGCTTAGCCGTGCGGCAGGTGGCGTAAATATTGGCAGGAGGTGTAAGCAGAGCAGTGCTGCCATTTCAAGTGTGCCAAGCGGCTGCCGCGGTCTGCGCAGTGTGCTTCGTTGTTACCGCGCAGGGCGTACTATCGTGCACGCGATTGCGTCACACTGCAATGTGTTCGACCGTTGTCTCATCTGTGATCCGCTAGTTTAGGCGCACCGAAGCGGGTGTTCCGCTGATGTTGCGATCTAAGAATGTGTTTGTGTCATGTGGCGTTGGCGGAGCAGTCCCATTTATGCGGATCGTGTGCGTCCTTAGCTTAATTTTGCTATGATGCGTGATTTCTTGTTCTGCTTTGCCAGCGTAATCGCCTCGTTATAAAGGGCCCTTTATAGTCCAGCGCAGCGTTCGCGTAGCAGAAGTTGGCGGCGCCAGGTTTGTTGGTTCGTCACGTTGCGTTGACGCGAAAACCGAGCACTCATACTCCCACTTGCGCGCCCCGCCGGCCGCGCTACGTCGACTTGACGCACACGCAGTTGAGCACGCCCGGCGTCCCTTCGTAACGAAGAACGAAGAAACGCAGACACCGTGAAGTCAGGGTCTTTGGGTACACTGTTCTTTGGGTAACGTCGCCGGCGCGGATTGCAGCATGTCGCATCTCGCGCCGGCTGCAGCAGGGGCGCGGCGCGCCACGGACGCCGGACGCGCGGTCGCGCGGGCCTTTGTGCTGTATACGTTTGAATAGCGTAGCGTCGCTATGCCGAGCGTGCGCACGCGTCGACGTTACGTCGAACTATAGAGGGTCTTTGACATCGCAGCGCTAATGTGTCTGCCTTAGTGAATTGTATCGCTCGAGATTCTGTTCAATAATATAATCATTTAAAAAAGTGACGCGACGCAGTGTCCCTTTTGAGCGACGCCTCAACCCGTTTCATATTACCGCAACGATTCTGTGCCCTCTACATAAACAGCACTTATCGAAAAAATGCAGTCGAACACGCATATATCGAACCACACGAATTGTTGTGCCTGTGAAACAGTTGTAGAATTCCATGCAAATATGTTGGGCTTGTGCACGCAAATATAGTGCTCCTCTTCACTGCACATTTGATATATCGAACGCGACGCCACGCCCAAGGCCTCAAAGTGCACTGCACCACACGTGCAGGAAGTCCGCGCACGCGTAGCGTAGTGTGTGTAGTGCCTGTCTTTTGTTCCTCTCCTTTTTTCTGCTTCCTTTCCTTTTTTTTGAACTTTGCGTTACTACAAGATATGTATGCGTGGCGACAGATAAGTCATTTTCAGAGTCACAGTCTGATAGTGTCTTTCGTCACTTCTGGCTCACTGGGTTTTTCGTTGACTGGCCGACCCACACGCCTCTGCGCGCTTATTGGTTCGCGCCTAGGTTCGGGAGAGTTGGACATGACACACTCATCTGTTCACAGTGCAGCAGCGGCTCGGTAAAGATGTTGAGCCAGTTCGCGTCGTCGGCAGACGCGCCGGTGAAAGCAGTGTCGTTTGAGGCGGCGTCACGGGGGCCTTAGGTTCTCGAACTTTCGACGCTATGCACAAGCGGCTTTGTTCGAAGCCCGCTGGGATGGCGCTGAGCCGTGCTCCCAATTAGGGTTGCAGAAGTTGCGCCTTTTCCTTTCCTCCTCCTCCTCCTCCTCCTCCTCCGCTGGCTGTTCTTGTACGCGTTTCTCAGGCGTTGGGAAAAGGAGGGTGCTTTGGAGAAGTGGCGGAGTTTGATGAATGCGCGCTCCGTCGAAGATATCGGCGCCGTGATTTGACGCTGGATTTTGAATGTGGTGTAAGCGCTTACTGGTTCGAAACACACGTGTGTTCTTGCACGCGTTTCTCCGGCGTTGGGGTAGGGTGGGTGCTTTGAAGAAGTGGCGGCCTTTGATGAATTTCCGTTACGTTGAAGGTATCGGCGCCGTGATTTGACGCTGGATCTGGAATGTGGTGTAAGCGCTTACTTGTTCGAAACACGCTGGCTGTTCTTGCATGCGTTTCGCTGGCGTGAGGGTAAGGTGGGTGCTTTGAAGAAGAGGCGGCTTTTGATGAATTTGCGCTCCGTCGAAGGTATCGGCGCTGTGATTTGACGTTGGATCTGGAATGTGGTGTAAGTGCTTACTTGTTCGAAACACGCTGGCTGGTCTTGCACGCGTTTCTCTGGCATGGGGGGAGGGTGGGTGCTTTGAAGGAGTGGTGGCTTTTGATGAATTTGCGCTCCGTTGGAGGTATTCGCGCCGTGATTTGACGCTAGATTTTGAATCTGGTGTAAGCGCTTACGTGTTCGAAACACGCTAGCTGTTCTTGCAAGCGTTTTTCCGGCGTGGGAGTAGGGTGGGTGCTTTGAAGAAGTGGCGGCCTTCGATGAAATTGCGCTCCGTCGAAAGTATCGGCGCCGTGATTTGACGCTGGATCTTGAATGTGGCGTATAGGCTTATTTGTTCGAAACACGCTGGTTGTTCTCGCACGCGTTTCGCTGGCGTAAAGGTAGGGTGGGTGCTTTGAAGATGTGGCGGCTTTTGATAAATTCCCGCTCCGTCGAAGGTATCGGCGCCGTGATTTGGCGCTGGTTTTTGAGTGTGGTGTAAGTGCTTACTTGTGACTACAGGGCATGTCTTTCTCGGCACTAAACTGGCCTTTTTTTTATTCAGCACTACTTCCTTCTTGCGCATTTCACGTGTGCTGCCAGTTGAGCCCCGTCGACCTGTTCGGCTTTTTGCGCATCGAATAAATCATTTATCACCGTCGTGTGCCTGTCGACGTTGCTGCTTTTGAATACGCCAATCGGTAACCTCCCGTCTTTCTGCAAGTTTGGATATTTGTCATAGACGTGCTATGTTTTTATTATGAGCACAATTTCGAATATCGAATTATTTCTACATCGAACTATTTCACAATCTCCATCGAATCCGATATATCCGGGCTCGATTGTACACCGAAAATAGAGCGAACCATCGCAGGTGCAGACCAGCATTTTCAGAATGCGTCATTTCACTTCCACTTAGGGCAAGAGATTTGGTGCTAATACACCCTGAAAATCGCTTGTTGATTTTTTCTCTTCTTTCTTGCATTGTGCTTTTTGATAAGCATCGTTCGAGCGCTCAAAGTGTTTGAGAGTACGCAGTGTTAAAATATGTGCAAGCATCCGGCTTAACAAATTGTTTAAAATGGTATGAGCTTGAGCTTGTTGGTTTGGCTTCATAGCAGGAAACAGCGCGGGCAAACGGGACAAGAAAGTCCTATCAGCCTTTCTTGTCCCGTTTGCCCGCGCGGTTTCCCGTTATTAAATTCTATTTTGCCTCGTGTCTACTTATTCGATCAATGCTCGTTTTTTTTATTCAAGGATACCACCTGTGATGATGACGTTGAGGAAATGCCAAGTTGGCCTTTCATATTTGCTAAAGGTATGTTATTCTCCCCTTCTAAATATAGTAAATCTTGAACCCAAATTTTCAACTTCCAGGTGGTGATTTCCTGACAGCGAAGTCCTTCACACCTTGCATTGACAACGTTCCTCTGATGCAAGCATCCAGTCCTAGAGAGGCGTTCAAGATATTATTCCTGGCACACTTTGCGTCAACTTTGCCCACCCAAAAGAGACAAATCTTATCCTGGAGTTCACTCATAGGTGAGATTGAAACTAAATCTTGGACACAATACTTTGGCCAATAATTTTAGCTTTCCGGTAACATAAAAAAAATGTATTGTATATTGCTCACATAGAATACCTTTATTTATTGAGATGGCCTCATTTAGGTAACATGAAAAGAAAGCGTTTTAAAACAAAAGTACTAAAACTAAACCATAATGCCTTCAATGAGAAGCTACCTGTTTTATGGTATAGACGGTTTCAAGATTGCGATGGCAGGAGCACGTGGTGTACCCCAAGAAACATCCCCTCACCTCATTTGTTATTCTGCAACACCGAAGAGTAAAGCGTTGTTTTAAGTTTTGTCAGAGTAAGAGAATACTCTTGTTCCACTTTCATATAAAAGAAATACGCTTATAGTTAAGGACTAACTCTTTCAATGTTGTGTGTAGCTTAGAAGAATATTTAATTCAAATATTTTGCTAGACATAGAGAGAAAAGTGTTGAAACTCTACGGGCTACTCGCCAAGGCTTTTGTTCCCCGGCAATTCTGCTAGCCAACGCCAGCGCACGAAACCGGAAGCGGTCCAGGGCCTGTGTTAGTATACAGCGAAACCGTCAATACTGCTCGCGAGTATGCACAAGCAAACTGGCTGTTAGTACTTAGACATTAGAAGGTCCAGATTCTAATTTTAGTGTTATAAAAGGTTAGGAGTTTCATTTTAGACTTATGTGGCAATATTGTATTTAAAGTGATGGTAATTTAAGTTGAGATGGATGCATGCAGAAAAGCATATTCTTAATGAAGAGCAAATAGGTGCCTTTGTAGTTGCACTGTATCTAAGAATATTTAGGTTCTTGTGCACTGCTAAACAGAATTGCCTCTTCTTTTTAGGTCAATTGCCACTGTCAGTCCCGGAAAGGGCACAACGACTGACCATACACGTGGGAAACAGCACAACCTGAGCCCGAAAGTGCCGTCATTGAGTAGCTCCCTGAAGGACTTGACGTTTAAACATATGTGCCAGCCAACTCGAACAATATCCCCGGGAGATTCCTGAATCTGGACCCCTTGTGATACTGGGGGCATAGTGAACGAAACGGGAATTGTACAACTAACAGACAAGAAAGCCAAGGCAAGTACAGGGGATGTTATTTTAGTCGTTACGAAGTAAATGTGAAGAAATCAAAGTGGATGAAAAGGTAACATCGCACTGGCAGGGACCGAACCTGCGACCTTCGAATAACCCATAGTGGCCGCTTGTGATAGTATGGGCATCTCTCATATTTCAAGATGCACATGTTGGCAACTGCCTGAACTTCTATGTTCCATGTCAATAAACTTGTTCGCATTTCACTCTATGGTGTACTGAATTAACGAATTTGTGAGAGAGGATGCGTGCTATAAAGGAGACAATGCAGATGCAAAAAATCGTGGTGCTTTCTGTCTGTGAGATTTTCTGTTCTTGCACCACATACATTTTAATATTGCATAACCTGCCAAATTGCTGAATTTTGTCAACTGACGTTGCTGCCATGAGAAAGAATACAATTTTAGAATTTCTTGTTACTTAAAGCAGAAAGCCCATTTTAATTACAGAAACTTCCTGTACTGAACGAATGAAAAAAATATACTCGTCCTATCACAGGATTTCTGTACTAAAAAACCAAGAGTAGTAAAATTACAGACATTCGCTGTTAGTGAGAACCGAAAATTCATGTCAAGGTACAGAAGTTTTCTGTTACTGCCAACAGAAAAAAACATTCGAAATTACAGAAATTTACTGTTGCTGAGAACAAAAAAATACATGTAATATTACAGACATTTTCTGTTACTGAAAACGAAAAAAGCCATCGAAATTACAGAAATTTTCTGTTAGCAGGAACAGAAGAGACATGTAAAATTACAAAAACATAAAAACAGAAAACAGAAAGAGAACAGAAATTTTCTGGCAGGCCAGCTGCCAGACAATTTGTTTTTCTCAAGAAAAGTTTTTACAGTGTATGATACAATTATGCCTTGCACTTCGTTCCGGGCAAAGACGTGCTCTAGTTTGACATGATCTCGCGTGCGCCCACGCTATCTCTCAAATCGGAAACTGGGAGGACATCGATGTTAATGAAGTCTCTCTCGTTTCGTGCATGATAACCCCATCGACGAAACATCACCACTCATTGACGGAATATTGCTTAAAGGATGCAAAATTGTCGTACCCAGGTTGATACGGGCTGAAATGTTAACCAAAATACACGACGGCCATCTGAGAATAAATAAGTACGAAGCAAGAGCGCGCGCACTCATGTCTTGGCCGGGACTGGACAGTAGCTTTCAATTTGTGATTCGTTCTTGCAGCGCATGCCAAATGTATGCGGACACACAACGGTCTGAGTCCCAGATTATGCGCCCGATACCCAATATGCCGTGGTAAAGAGTAGGCAATCCACATATTCCATTTTGCTGCCGAAGCGCAAGTAGTTGTGTTTGACGCATGCTCCAAATTTTCTGAAGTTGAAAATTTAGCTAAAACGACAGCCCACGACGTTGTACAAAAAACGAACGCAATATACGCGCGGTACCGGATCCCCATAGAAGTTGGGATTCCTAAGACGCTGGAGCCTCTACAACAAGACGACACTGCGCATGTGCTGGACGACAGCTGCTCACGCTAGGCCATAGTGCTTCAAGTGACTCCTCGGTTCCATATCTTGGAGACACAGGATGAAATGTTTCTAAGGTGGAATAGGCAGCACCGGCTTCAAACACACGAAAGATGCCACAGGATAGCGGAAGATTTTATCAGCACCACTCGAAATAGACTACATAACGTTAGCCAGGAGCATCAGCTTCTGCCACATGCTCCAAGTGCACCAGGCTTCAATGGTCATCCGTAAGCTCGCGCACATGACTTCTCCTAAGCTGGCGCTTTGCAAGCAGAGCACCGCGGGTCGACCCGTCATCACAAGGAGCCCGAACGGATGCATTACGATGCGCATGGTCGTGAAGACTCCGAATTTCTCTTTCTGACTCTCTATTTTAAGTTATGCGTTTCTTCTTCCTTTATGGGAAACAAGATGTATCGTACCTAGCTGTTTTGACAGCAAAGGCGCTGACCGCAAGCCGCGTTCTACCTTCCCATCAACGCGTGTACGCACGCGCTACCCTCTCGCGCGAAGCTATTCGCCTTTTCGGCTGTTTTCAAGATTGCGATAGCAGCAGCACGTGTTGCACCCAAGAAACTTCCGGTCACTTCAATTATCACTCCCTAACGCCGAAGCAGAAAGCGTGTTTTTTAAGTTGTGCCAGAATAAGGACAGACTGCTTTTCCGCTTTTAGGTAAAAGGAAGACGCTTAAAGTGAAGCACTAACCCTTATAATGTTGTGTATGCAGCTTCGAAGAATATTTATTTAAAATATTTGGCCAGAAACAGGGAGAGAAGTGTTGAAAATGAGCGGGCCACTCGCTAAGGCCTTTGTTCCGCGCCAATGCTTCTAGGCTACGCCGGCGCACAAAACCGGAAGCCGTCCAGCAGCTGTGTTTGTAAACAGCGAAAGGGTCTATATAAGTGAGTCAAATAAAGAGACCAGCGTTGTTCGTTGCCCAGACACCAGAAGTGTATTTTGATTCAGACGCTCGCGTAGACCTTCGCGTAGACGCTTATGTTGCACCAGCGTCCTGAAAGGCATCAACACCATTAGCTTCGAATCTACGGATGGAATTTTATTGTATTCTAATAACAAGGGCCCATGTGACTGTATCCGTATCAGGCAACAAGCGTATCGTACAAACAAGTACTCACACAAAAAGACGCAGCTGTCATCTGTCTTATGGCAATAGAGCCCAACCAAGATATAAGCCAGTAGCATCGGGACCATGATGTAGTTTCGTTATATCCCATAGTGGGTGTAACAGCAGAGACAGAAATTAGCTTCAGCAAATGGGATATCTGTCTCGTTCGAAAACCCTACATACAGCAACGCATTATATTGGGCTTCCTAACCAAACGATGTTGTCCTTACGTGTCTTCTTGTGGGTGCTAAGCTAATAAAACGGCAAAGAAGGAACCGCGTCAGCCGGGGCGAAAAAAAAAAGGGAAGAAACAACGCGCGCCGTGATAATAACGCGCGCTGTGATAAAGGCCTGTCATAATGAGTTGTATCAGCCAGCAGAATATCTGCAATCTCAAATATTTGATTGTTTAGACCCCCCCACCGAAATACATTGTCGTGGCGAATCGTCTTTCAATATTTATTGTGCTCTTTTTGCTGAAATTTCGAGCCTCCCGCGATCCAAATATTTGTTCCTTACAGCCTATATCGCTGCTGCTCTCGTGTTGCCAATTTCGTCATAAAAAGGAATAATGAGGCGCGACCAAGTTCGTATACAGTTCGCAATTACCTTTGATTCCATATCAGAGATCGTTATAACGATAATCAACTTATGAGTGACTTGAAAGATGAGAAGAAATGCATGTACTCTAATAAAGGACAACAGTATGTATTCTCGCGGTTGCTCCGATGGCATTACCAATGGAGCCAAAAAGTATAGGGCGCACATAGCCTAGTCAATCTTGAAAGCCTCCTTGTTGATTATGGTTTCATTTCGAAGGTTTCGCGACCTATACGAATAGCTTTACTGGAAGCCTACAAAGCGAAAGTTGCTTCCACTAAGAAAATCAAGGTTACAATTCATCCTTTAAGCAAACTTTTACAAGACAAACCAACTGATTCGAATGTTGCCGCATAAATGTCTCCCAGATATTTCTATGTTACCTTTCAATGGGTAGGGTCAATTAAAAGAAGTACTGACATCCATAGCAACTAATGAATAAATTGTTGTGTAAGGGACGCGTAATCGTATATTTTCATTGTAGGTTGCGGCCTGCATTAGACCGCTATTTATGAGCGGCATCACCAATACGTCTGTCATGTTTCCCACCGTAGTGTCACGGCCCCACAGTAGCCGCGGACAAGAAATGGAATCCGTGGACGAAGCCATGAGGACAATGTGCAAGAACATGAAGCAGGACGGAAGTTTGGCGGTCGGCGACCCTCACACGTGCGATGCACATTCCGAGAGCAGCCGTAGTTCCTCCATAAACGACACGTACAAAGAGGGAATCGGGCGCCTTAACGATCTTACTCAACCGTGCACAAAGATCGCAGCTCATTATGAAAATATGTTGCAGCAATACTGCAAGTCGGCCTAGTTCAAACACATTCGTCTTCACGAATTCAGCCGAGCACAGGGAGACAAAGAAGATATACACGAAGACGAGAGCAAACTAACTAAGTTGCTAGGTTGCGGTCGTGTTTGTGTATCTCTTCTTTGTCCCCGTGTGCTCGCGCGAACCCGTGAAGATGGAAATATGTGCACCGCTATCAATGAGGGCAGTAACAGGCAGGCCATTCACTTCTACAGCAAGCAGGTTCTTGTCCGTAGTCAGCGCCACCTCTGGGAGCTGCATCGCTCACTTTTCTGAGTATGGGCTTTCAGTAGGGCGGGGCGACGAATAGCGACGGTGCTGAAAACCGGGAGCGATGCTCGTGTTTGGACGGCGAGCGACTGGAGCGTCGGACTGATGTTGGAGGAGCCTCATTGTATGGTCCACTGCCACAAGCGGCAAACTGCAGGGGCCGGTTGTCGCCGCGTCGAAAGCTAGAAAACGAGGGAGATGACGAGTTGTGAGAACGCCAGTAGTTGAATATGTCCCACCCCATAGCAATTAAAGCAGATTGGCTTGTCGTCCGGCGTTCGCACTTTGCGGGGTCACGACAGCAAGGAAACGTTTCCGGAGCACGCGAAGGCGGCGTCATCGCACTTACACGTGGTTGCGTGAGCGAACAGACGGGCTGCAGTCCCACATCAGAAAGAATGGCGGAGACGCCGCCTCTGTTTCGCGAAGCACGACGTGGAATGCGCTCTCTGTGGTAGGCAGTTAACGGCATGTCGGCATAGGAAGCCGAATTAACGGCTCTGTGAGGCGGCGATACTTCAGTTCTTCGAGTCGCCGGCACACTTTGATGATGTCGCCACGGTTGAGCTGTCCGTGGACACGAGTAGATTGAAAGAATCATCTGAGATGTCTTTGAACACATCGCTTACTTCGTCTTCCTCGGTCATGTGGGTGTCGACACGACGGCAGAGAGCAAGAACGTCAATATGTACAACACATTCGGTTCGGTCGAAGTTTGAGCCCGGCTGGAAAGATATTTAGAAGCGGCGCGCTGGCGCCCGACTTGTCTACTAAAACGTTCACGGAGCTTGGGTTTACAGGCCTCGCAACTCGTTATGTCTGCTTCATGGGCCTGGAACCACACGTCTGATGTTCCGCAGAGATAGAAGGCAATGTTGGCGACCGTGATTCTCGGGTCCCACGGATAGACCGCTGCAAAACGCTCGTATTTCGCGATGCAGTCATCGACGGATGACTGTATGACGTTGTCATCAGCGATTGATGTAATCAACGACGGATGGCGTTTTCTGCACCGCAGAAGTTACCAGGATCGCGCGGCTGAGTCAATAAGTCCGGCTGTACCGGTTGGGCGGACGTCCGGGTCGAAGAAACAATTTCCTTCCGTTGGCATAGCGAGACTCTCCAGGACACGTCCGCTGCGGAGTTCCGTCTTGCTTCGTACCCAGCACCTCCACCAAAATGTTGCGATTATGTTTAGAAGATATTTACGAAGGAAAATAGTCCGACAGTCAATATGGTGGCTGTTCACCACACCATGTAATGCTCCCCCTCTTCCCTCACTTCATCGTGATGATAGCTCCAACACCACAACAATATGTTAAGTAGGGACGACGACCTTTTAATTAATAATATGCGCAGTATTTACATTTGTAGCGAACAGGTACTTACGCTTGCAGCGGAAACCACCTAGCACCACCCTCTTGCTTAGTTAAATGGCAGGCGTGCTGCAGTTCTGGGGGTGGAGGTTGTATTGATTGTTAAGTTGTAACCGGCTATAGTTTGTTTCCATGGATGTACTGCTGAGATTACCGTTCTTCTATAGCAAAGCATAAAGTGTTGTAAATACACGCATTGCACGCATTGCAGACACACGACTGCTATCTCGTAGTAGAGTATACGTAGTACTCTGCAACTTTTGCAGTTTTTGCAGTGAAGCTCTATATAAATAGACCATTCGTCACGACGCCATTATTGACCCTCTCAACAGGCATCCCTAGCAGGCATGTACCACATCTGTTGAGCAAACCTCACTACTCACCACTGGTCCAGTAATAAAAGTAAATTATTGACTAATTCATTATTAAATAAAAAGTTTGATTAAGATAGAAGTGGATTTATTACCAAATAACTACATAAATATCCTCTTAAGGCTTATGTCACGAAATCAAGGCTTGAGGTGAATTCGAACCCAGGTATTCTGCGAGGCAGTCAAATATTTTACGCAGAGCTACGCCAGTGCTTGAAGCTACTTATGAAACACACCCTATACCGTTGTCCATTCGGTTAAAGGGGTGGTGCCACCAAATTTGTGGCTTGCGCGTTTTTTGCTGCAGACGTTTCTTATAGCTCCAGTGCACATAGTACAAGCGCCAAGATTCTTGTATTCTTGTTTAATAATATATCATCGCCTTACTTATGTGAACAGCTTTCCGTTTTGGTTCCTGAGCGCTCACTTGGGCAGTGACGTCGCAATATAGGATGCTTGATCACGTGAGCACAGAAGTCTGTGACGTACGTAGTGCTGAGTCGTCTGCTTTCGCACACACGTGGCGCACAACCAGCAGCGAGTCCAACGCGCCGACAGTGAGCATGGCTAGCTGCAGCATCCGCGATTCCCACTCTGCGTCGGCATCCGCGTCCTACCCCAATGAGGACCTCGACTTTTTTTCTTTTCTCGAAGCAGCGAGGCGAACGACGTATGCGGCTCCGTCGAAAACCCAGACACACATTTTATTTTTGATCCCCTGGCCAACGACGATGAGGAGGCCCCCGCTATGCCGGACGCCATCGAGGAGGTTCAGCAGCATGTTCAACGAAAGGCTAATATCGACTGGCAAGTCACGATTATTGATGTTTTTGAAGGTTAGTTTATAATTGAGATGTAATTTTCCTCTCCAACAGCGTATTTTTTATGACAAATAGGGTTTCCATGGATGGATGGATTTAGGGATGGATAAATTTTATTTTGGTCCCTCGGAACGCGCTCTGCTGCGTGGCGGGCCCGTTGGAAGGTTTTCATGGAAGCAACATATTACATATTTTGCCCTTTGCCTTGTCGCGCTGTAGGCGTGTGGCGCCTGCCCTCGCGAGTATGACTGTATGCGCTCTGATCACTCTGATCTGCTGTGACGTCACTCAAACTTTCGTTGCTCTTCCCATATAGCGACGTCAGTGTTAGAAGCAGTTAGCGATGGGTCTCGATCGCGCGAACGAGCATTTAGGAGCTCTTTGGAAGCGAGTTAAAATATGCATTACACGTTTGCTGTGTATAACACTTCGTGTTGAGTGTCGTTCCATACAGAGGAAGCCCACAACAGGCTTTTTATAGCCTCGAAATATGACGGCACCACCCTTTTAAAGACTCGCGTTAAATCATTTACTATTGCGTGCTACAAGCGTAGAGTCGCTCCACGCGTTGCACCATGTGAATTGCGCAATGAGTGGGCGGGTGGTTCCTGGTTGAAAGCTACCCACTCATTACAAGTGGCTCAGCCATTATTCATTACAATCATCAGATAAAGCATCAATAAAGTGTGTTGCCATGTAGGGGCGCGTACTGTTTTACTTACGCGTACTGGGTGCTTCGGAAATGTCATTGCAGTAGGACACTAGGAGAGTTCACAACGTCCAACTAATTCGCGCGGTACCAGGCACAAGGGCACAGAAAAGTGGTTAGGCGCGCACGGACCCATAATGTCACACTCGGAGAGCTCCGGCAAGGCTAGTCACATCTTCTGCCCCCCCACCCCAACACACAGAATGGAGAACCCTGCGTGCGCGTATGCAACCGAAGCATATACTACCCAGGGAACGCGCACGAAGAAAACGTGCCACCGTGCTCAACACTCCGGTAACATGGTAAACGCAATCCGGTATTCCGGTACCACGGTAACGTTAGAACGTAATACGGTCGAGCTAAAAACCATATTGGCGGTGGGGCGCACCGCAAGACCAAGGCTACCGACGCGATGGCCATCTAAGAATGGCACCACCCGAGCGCGACGTGCGCATCGGGCAAGCGATACTGGCGGCAGTGACGTTCCGAGCAGGAAAATGTCGACTGTCATTTTGTGCGAAAGGGAAAAGGGGAATCTTCACGATGTTGCAGGTAATTTCAGGAGCGGAGAAAGACCTCGATAATGTCCAAAGCATAGCGGTTACGAGGCGCTTTCGGACTCTCCGATCGTTTCTGGTGCATGTGGCATGCAAAATCATAGCCTTTGGTCTAGTGGTTATGGCACTCGATTCAAAATCATAGCCTTTGAGATTCGTTCCTTGTATTTGCTAAGGAGCGTATTTTTGTTCATTCCGGTGTTAGATTCAAAACGCACATATGCAAAATGTATTTGAAACACATGAGATACGAGATCGTAGGGCACCCAAGTGGAAGTAATTAATTTGTTATTTATAAACTAGCAACAATTTGGGCGAAACAAAAGTAACGCAAAAATAAGCAGCAATCTTCTTTCGTTGCAAATCTTGGCTGCATCGGCTGTTTTGTGAGAAGTCATGCACTCCAATGACAGCACTGATGGCGGCGCCGGATAATCAGATCCTAAGCGGCCAAAACGAACGAGAAAATAAATTGCTGAAGCTCTTTGTTCGGAGTGGCTCACCCTGCAAGGAATTTTAACAATGGCTTGTAGCGCGCGCAACTACAGAAGCGAAGTGCGATGCCTGTGGTGTGATAATAAATGCGGTAAGAGTAATTGTCTCAAACATGTAAAACTGCGAAATACCAGGCGGCTGTGAGATTGATCAACGACACGCTGTCGAAAAGTGCCATGTTTGAGAAAGCCCATGGTCAAACTGACCCGGCGAAGACGGCGGAGATCAAACGAGCAGTCTTCTTCGCTGCACAAAACGTAACATATTCGAAGTGATTCATCACCTTGTGCCGCTGGTCAAAGAAATTTCTCAATTCAAAGTGTTAGGTAAAGTGACATTGGGCCGAAAAAAACTGTACTAAAATGGTGACGAACATTCTCGCAACTGTTTAGACTGAGGAATCAGTTCAAACGCTGCGAGAAACGGAGTTTTATATTTTAATAGACGACTGTACCGATATGAGGAGCCAGAAATAACTGCGTGTCTTTGTACACCTTGTAGACATGCTATCGAGAAAGGCGGTGAGAAATTTGTCGCAATTCGATCAAACTGATGCCGCCGACGGGACAGCTGAAAGTGTGTGCTAAGCCCTGGAACGGTGCTTCGAAAAGAGAGGCCTTCGACGGAACATCACTGACTGTCAGGACAGACAACCGAGACGAAGGCAGTTTGGATCAATCGTCTGGCAACGCAAGGTGCGTCTGCGCGTCGCCTGAGGCGCCTTCCGTTCGTTCCCTCTGCTCGCGGCAAGTACAGCTTAACTCCACGCAACTATTGTACCCTCATCGGAAGGCAGGTATGACGACATTTTCTTTTTCCGTTGGGTGCCATTCGCAGTAGCCCGGATAAATATTACGCATGCCACGGAAAGGCGAAGCGCGCGGTTGTTCGCAGTAACGCAGCTGGTTCGCTGTTGCCAAGCGATCTTCATGCTGTTCGAATACGGTATTATTTCCTTTTCAAAACAGCAGTTCTTTTCTGTGAAGTGAGTGCGAGTTATTTCGAATATGGTTAGTGAGATTTTTCTGGGCACGTGGCGATTGGCCTTTCTAGAAAAAAAAAGACGTGCCCACTACGGCAGAGGGGCGGTCGGCAAGCCGGAGCACTGGTCACAGGAATGTCAGCTGTTCGTTTTGGCTTGAATATACATTTTGTGCGTACACGCAAGCGAGTTGATGCAGTGCATAGCCGCTTTCATAACCCTGTTTGAAACTTTCGTGATAGTACGTAGAAGGGGCATGGCCTTTCGTTGGGGAGAAGAAACGCAATACGATGGCTTTTACCTTCGAGTCGTCTTAGGCGCGTGCATAAGGGACCGTGCGATTTTTCTGCTTTCTTCCTATTCCCTGGCGTCCCTGAAGCAATAAACCCCTGTCACCTTCTAGTATTTTCAAGCGAAGCTCGTTGTAACACACCGGGTGCATCTACGCACCTGCACCACGTGTACATGTATATTTGGGAGGGTTAGTGAGTTGGAACGTTAGTGTAACTTTCATTAGTGTAACTTGCAGTCAGCGGCAAGCCACTGCTTCAAACTAAACTTTGTTTCAATTTTGGCAGGCCGGTCGAGTGCACCACACAAGAGGATCACGGCGCTATGTGCAGCTAAACACGGGCGCCTGGATCACTTGATCACGCATGCACGTTTCTGGACGGCTATCGCATCACTTGCAAGCAACCCCCCGTGGGCAAGGGTGTAATCGCCTCGACGATCATCACATGGTGTCTCCGAAGGCTACATAAAGCCCGGAGTTCTCAAGAAACGTTGCAGTCAGCGGCAAGCCGCTGCTTCAAACTAAACTTTGTTTCAATTTTGGCAGGTGAGTGTTTCTGCCATTTTCATTCGCATTTGTAACGAGCTGTGCCGCTGACTGCAATAATGCCCTCTACTTGTTCTGCATGCTCCGTTATTTTGGGGGGAAAGTATCTATCCTGCTTGAACTGTTAGGGAAACTATCATCTTGGAAAGAACTGTTCGTCAGTTACAAAGAATGCGTACACAAAGATGTCAGTTGCGAAGCGTGAAACTTGGATTTGCCCGCCTTACAAAAATATCGAAACAAGCCCGTCAGGGACGCGTATGAACTACGGTGAAGTTCCCTTTGCAAATCACTTTACTGCGGTAAACGATAAACTGGATCAGTTGACGACAACGGTTGCGGCACTTGCTACTAAGGTAGAAGAATTGCTAACCTTCAAGGCTACTGGAGAAAAAATGACTGAGAGGGTCAGTGAAATTCAGTCTTCAATCGAATTTCTATCTAGCAAATACGATAGCGTGGTTTCCAATACGGAAGCTAACCAAGCAGAGATAACACGTCTGCGCAGTGAAGTGTCATCTCTTTCCTCAACTGTTGTCGCTCAAGCTGAGTTGCTGGACAAACTAAGGTCGGAGGTAAATGATTTGGAGCAGTATAATAGGAAGTGTAATTTTGAAGTCCATGGTCTGCCATACAAGCCTAATGAGGACTTGAGATCCATCATGAATGACTTGGCCCAGAACTTGGAGATATCTGATTTTCAGGCGACCGCAATAACTGCAATACATCGTCTTCCCAGTAGAACAGATTCCATTCCGCCCATACTGGTCCAGACTAGCGATGTTGCTTCTAAAAATAAATGGCTTGGCGCAAAGAAGGGTCTCTCGAGTCTGGCCCAAACAGGGTCCTTTCCGCGGCTATATTTCAATGAGAACCTGACACGTCACAACAAGGACCTATTCAGGCTTACTCGCCTTAAAGGAAAGGAAAAGTGCTTCAAGTTTGTGTGGACAAAGAATGGCAAGATCTTTGCAAAGAAATGTGAAGGAGCATCCCTCATTCGGGTAGAAAGAGAATACCATTTAGAAAAGATCTGCTGAAATGATGGATGCCAGCTCAGTAACTTGTAACAGTCTTTCAGAAGTTTCAAAGTTCTTCAATAATTCTAAAGGGGATTCTTTTCGTGCCACACATGTTAACATACGCAGCCTTCGAAAACACTGGGACGAATTTTGTGTGCTCACGTCATCTACTCGCCCTGTTACTGATGTGTTTGTACTAACGGAAATTAATGTCACAGCTGAAGATCTGGGGCGTTTCACACTGCCAGGGTACAAGGTATTTTCCTATACGCGACAAGCTAGAAAGGGTGGGGGCGTGGCAGTTTTTGTTAAAGATACCTTGGTCGTAACAGAGATAAGTGTTATCTTCTTTCAGGCTGAAGTTATTGCCCTCCGATTAAATACGCCCATTTTTTCGTTGGTTTTGTTTGCCGTTTATCGGCCACCTCGTTTCAATGGACGCGTGTTCTTAGCTGAACTAGATCAAGCACTCTCAGCTCAGTCACATGAAGAGTACGTTTGCTTGACAGGCGACTTTAACATCGACATACTGCGTCCTACAGTTACTTTAGTTGCAGACTACCTTGATACGTTGTCGAAATGGGGATTGCAAACTATTATTCAAAGGGCAATGCGTGAAGAATTCTTATCTGTCCATCTTACCACTTCCTGCATTGATCATATAAATATCAGAACACAAACCTTAACAGTGGAATCTGCTGTAGTCGAAATCAAACTTTCTGATCACTAGTTTGTCTGTTGCTCGTTAACTCGGCAAAATAGCACATCTGCCCCTACAGGGATCTCTAGTAAGAAAGAAGTTTCTATATGTGATGCCAAATCATTCTAAACACTAGTATCAACATACGACTGGAAATGTTTTTTAACAAATAGAGAGATAAACATTTAATGAAGCTGGAGATGTTTGCCTGGCTGTTCGCTTGACATGCTTCTCCAGGTGCTGGGTGACTATTATGATATATACAGTGATAACCACATAACACATACAGTCACACAAGTTTACAAAGTTTCGTTCAGGCTCGTGGCCCGCAAGAAATTCAACAGCGCTTTCGTGGCACGTAGCGCACAGGTGCTGCTTTGCCATGGGCCCAGAACATGTCGCAACTCTAAGCACGATCCCCGTTGAAGATGCAAGGCTGCCTTCAGAGACTGTCTCTCTGATGCGTATCGCTTGCATTCACAAAGAACATGATGTAGGTCTTCTTGGACGTTGCATTTGACGCACATTGGTGAGTCCGACAGCTTAATCTTGCTCCTGAAGTAGTTGGTGTATGCGACGTTCAGTCTGATGCGGTGCATGCATGTTTCATCTTGCCTGTTTAGGTCTCGCGGCATATCAAAGTTACACGATGGGTCAATCTTGTAAAGTGGTCCATACTGGTGATTAGCATCTGTCCAGAGGGATCGCTGGAGCCGCCAAGCGTGTGCCGATACGATTGTCGCGGCATCTTTTCTCGAGAAAGGTATCTTGATGATTTCTCTCGAGGCGTCATGTCCAGCTTTGGCAGCGTCATCAGCCTGGACGTTGCCTTGTATTCCACAGTGGGCAGGTATCCACTGCAGAGCAATGCAGTGATGGAGGTCACAGGCTTTGTTGCATAGATATTTGATGTCCATGACGAGTTGGTCTTGCGTGCGTGGAGACTTCAGAGACTGCAGCGCCGCTCTTGAGTCGGTGAAGATGACCCAAGACTCAGCTGTCTGATCTACAATGTAATTAAAAGCAGCCGGCAGTGCAGCCAGTTCAGTCGCTGTAGATGAAGTACGGTGACTAAGAGTAGCAGAGATGGTGACATTGGCAGATGGAATCCAGACACCAATTGCAGACGATGTAGGTGTAACAGAGCCATCAGTGTAAACATGACGGTGAGCCCTGTAATTTTTTTCCACGTGCTGTAGGTTGAAATATGTTAGTGCTGGCCCGGGTGTACGTCTCTTGTTCTTGAACCCAGGCACAAAAGTTATTATTGACCACGAAGGAATTTTCCACGATGGCTCCGTAGGCATCGATGCGCTTTGGTAATGCAGCGGAAGCAAGCTCCGCACCACAAGACCGCTGTCTGAAGCAAGCGGATGACCCGGCACTCTGGTGGCATAACGCAAGTGAACTCGAAGAAACTCCTGCTGCAGAAGCGCTGCAGCTGATAGGCGTCTGCTTTCGGCAAGGGTTCCAATACTTGATGTGTTTTTTGGTAGGCCAAGGCACACTCTCAGGGCTTTCGCTTGAGCTCCAGTCAGCGCTTGTATGTTGGTTTGTGAAATGCCATGTAACGCAGGAAGGCTGTATCTTAGAAGACCTTCACAGAGAGACGTATACATTCGCAGCAGGGCACTTACAGAGCAGCCCCCGGCGTTGCTTGAAAACATGCGGAAGATGCTCGCGTATGATGCAACTTTTTCTTTTATTATTCGAACTTGGGGCGTCCATGTCATTAGCCTGTGGATTGTCACTCCCAGAAACTTATGACTTTGCACATACGGAATGGGAGAATTCGCTACCTTTAACGTATAGCGCGAAACATCACGCCTCGTAAAAGCAACGGCGGCACACTTTTCTGGTGACATCATTAGACCTCGCCCGAGTAAGAATTTTTCGATTGAATTGAGAGCTTTTTGAAGTCTTGCTCGAAGGACACGTCTGTTGCGACCACTGCTCCATATACAAATGTCATCTGCATAGAGAGAGATTTCGACCGATGCAGGGATGCACTTCTCCAGTCCAATGAGAGAGATGTTCAATAAGGTTGGACTTAGAACACCGCCCTGGGGAACTCCTCGATGCACTGTGTGCGGGGCTGTGTCACCTTCTCTTGTGGACATGTAGACTGAGCGATCAGTGAGGTTGTCCAAGATCCAGCGGTGCATACGACCGCCAACTCCGACAGACTTCAGGGCGTTTAACAAATGTTGCTCCAGCTGACATATATGACAGACAAATTGAAGAATTACAACAGCTTAAGAAGGCGGCAACACGCATTATCTTCGTCAAACAGCGTAACAAAGAAAATAAGTGGATGACATCAGACATTTTGGCTGCTTTAAAAGAAAAAGATATCCTTTGGAACCTTACCAAACGTTATCCAGGTTCTGAAGCAATGCGGTGTAAATTCAAAGAAGCGCGAAACAGAGCGAATACGATGATTCGCTGCGCAAAGCGTAAACATTTACGGGATGAATTTCAACATGCTCGGGCAGACTGCAGGAAAACTTGTTCCTTGATAAACAGACTTAAAGGAGGTAACAAACGTGGTAATCATGCATCTGATTACAGTTCTTTTGGAGTTGATGATAATACCCTCGCTAACGACTTCAATACTGTATTCTCTCGAGTGTCGGGTAATGTATCGCCAGTCCCACCGACGTGCACTTTGCAGAATAGTACACTAGAGTCTGCTCATTTACCTTTTCTTACTGAAGATGAACTCGGATCGCTTATTTTCAGTCTAAAGCGTAACAGATCACCTGGTATTGATGGCATTCGTGTAAATGACCTGCAGGCCATTTTTCATCTTATCAAAGATGTTTTGCTGTCGCTATATAACAATATTATTTCCACTGGTACAATTCCCGTGAATATGAAAACAGCTGTAGTAATTCCTCTTTTTAAGGGAGGGGCACATAACAGGACAGAAAATTATCGTCCTATTTCTGTGATTTCTTGCCTATCTCAAGTATTAGAAAAGCATATACTCCTGACTATGACAGGCTTTTTGGACAAGCACGGCATACTATCCCATACCCAGTATGGGTTCATTCCAGGAAAAGGTACACAAGCGCTTCTCGAAGATTTATCTGACGTGTTGAACTTATCGTTCGAACGTAATCAGTTTGTATGCGCAATCCTTCTCGACGTGAGCAAAGCATTCGATAGCGTAAGCCATGGAATTTTGTTAGCCAAGCTCTCTTTATTAGGGTTTCGTGGCGCATTCTTGAAGCTCCTGCAAAATTTTCTGCATGACCGACGCCAGCTAGTTTCACTTGGGAAGGCCAAGAGCGACTTCCTGTTAATAAAATCTGGTGTCCCGCAACGCTCCGTCCTTAGGCCACTGTTATACAACATTTTTGTGAATGACCTGGTTGATGTGGTCCCGGTTGGTTTATATCAATATGCGGATCACACTGTCACTATAGCTCAGTCAACCGACTTTATGCATGCCATTACTTCATTACAGGCAGTTGCAACAAGAGCTATGTACTGGTTTTCGGCTAATTTAATTAAAATTAATACGTCTAAGACAAAACAGATTTGTTTTCACAACCCATTAAAAAAATTAGATGTCAATTTTTCTTTTCTGCTGCACGATTCCAATTGTTATCCTTGTATGTGTACACCCTTAGAATATGTGCATACCGTGAAATACCTTGGTCTGTATTTTGACAGTGATTTGTCCTGGAAATCCCACGTAGATTATGTGTACAAACGTCTTCGCGGTGTATCGTGCATGCTGTATAATTTGAGATATTATATGCCTCTTTCTATTCGAAAACTTATTGTACATGCTTTGGGTTATAGTGTAGTAAGGTACGGCATAACAGTATATGGCCACTGTGCGGCGCTAATGGAAAGCGTAGTGATTAGGCACTTTTGGGACAATAGCTTGAAAACAAAGTATGTCCCTGCACGTTGTTTGCGTCCCAAGGATCCATTTTAGTACCCAGGCGTCATACAAAGTATAGAAAAAGAGTACGAGATTGCTACGTTGCTGTACTTTTCAACAAGCTGCCTCCAAGTGTACTGCGCACCCGAACTAAACATAACTTAAAAAAGTTCTCAAGCGAATGATTTATTTACCTTCGTAAACAAAGTGGTTGTTCTCTCTCCTGTGCCGCATATTATTTTTTATTTTGCTTTTTAGGCAGATGTATAACATCAAAGATTGCTATTTTCCGCTGCTGCCAGGCACTGCCGCTCAAGCCCTATGAGGCTTTGGCAGGCCTGATATGTGTATTGCTCTCTTATGAAATTTACAATAAAGATTTGATTTGATTTTAAGTGTGCATGCATTTCATTTTCAAGCGAAGCTTGTTGACACAGAGTTCGGGGGCCGAGTCATGCGCGAAATACCCGCAGTCCTGAGTGTACCAAAATGGCTCCTACCGAGGAGCGGCGGTCACATGCGCGTTTGCAGGTGGACCTTTATGCTCTCTTGATCGGGGCCTTCTCGGTGATCAGCCGCGACTGATGTGATCTTATGTCGACGTCACTCGCTCTTTCCCGGTTTGTAGCTCACAAGGACCGCGGTCGTGTCGTCTGGCCTCCTCTTTGTTCGTGTCGTTTTTCGGTGCAAACCATGAATGTAATCAGCTCGCCCAATTATCTATTGTCACTTCACGTAGCCATATTGAACCGAAAGTCTTATTGCCTCGCTAAACACGATATTTGACCGCCGGCGTCCCGTGTCGTCAGTGGTGTCGGGGATGAGTAGTAGAAGAAAATTATCATGTGAAGACGTTACAGATCGCAAAAATTTGTGACGTCATTGTGATGTCACATATTCTGGCACGACGTCATGAGACGTAACGCCATGTAATGCCGTTGTAGGGCCCTGGAGAACACGCGGCCTCAAGAGAGGCAGTCACAGACACGACATGGATGTCGAAACTTCATGGACAAAACCTCACACTGAAAACAAGCGTTACACCTGTCATTGATTTACAGGCCCGTCTTCGTTGGGGAACGTCTTCCATCGCTTCGGGGTGTTCTCGCAGTCGCCGTTGCCTTTCCCTTCTCTCGTTAGTATTCTCTGGTTGCACGTACTAGGGTTCTTCGGCTCGCCACCGTCGCTTCGTAGCCATTTTACAGCGAAAGCTGTTATGAGTTAACAACAAGCGCCGTTTTTAGCGCCGTAGTTGTCCACCACCACCGCCGCCGCCGGTGTCCGTAACCACTATCGCTCGAAACAGGAAAAAAAATGAAATAAGAAAACAATTCCCGGATGGAATACCATTCGAACCTGGGCCCTCTGCGTGGGAGCCCACTGTTCTACCTCAGAGCCATGCCGGTGCTCCAAACTGCTTTGCTGAAAGACCCTATACAGGCTTCATGTCGGGAAGGAACCACATTAAAATATGTAATGTAGCGTGGTAGAAGAATAAAATAACAACCAAGCGTCACACAACGCTAATTCTATAACCAGGCGTCACACAATGGGAATTGCGCAACTAGTTCGTAGTTGAATGCTTCCAACCCATTACAAAGGGCTCTGTCATAATTCTTCATCGTCATCAGCCACAGCATCAACAAAGGGCACACAATGCTTTATAGCTGTTCAGCAGGTACCACGGTTCTGTGCAGAATGACGAAAAATTGCATAGTGGCTGTCTTCCCTACTCCACAAAAATTATGATGATTTATAGCTTAGTGGGTTCCTCGAAAGTGCACTTCTATTGGTTGCCAATGAAGCCCATCAGGCTCACATGATCCATTTCCTCAGGGTCTCAATGAAGTTAATTCATCTCGCTATTTCCTTCTCATGTTAGCGCGTGTTATAAAGCGTGGTGGGAGAGCGAAATAACGACCGGGCGTCACACAATACGAATTGCGTAGCTATTGAGCCCTTTAAAGCTTCCAACCCATTATAAAAGGCTCAGTCATAATTCTTCATCGTCATCAGCTGTCGCATCAAGAAACTGCACATAATGCCTTACAGACGGTACCTCGCTTCTCTGCAGAATGACGAGTAATGTTCTTGTGGGTGTTTCCCAACTTCACAAAAATATTATTTTTGGCGTAGTGGGTACGTTGCTAGTGTACTTGTATTAGCAGCCACAAGAGAGTTTATAACGGGCTCTGGAAATGCCGCTCTTCGAGCTTTTGCTGTGATTGCGCTGCGCTTTCCACGCAGGCCTTGCGTTTTTTTTGGGGGGGGGGGGGCGGGGGGGCTAACTGTTGCCTTCTTCGTTTTAGTGGACCATTGTGAGTAGTGGGATTCACCTAATTTCTGTGGCAAGCACCCGTTAATGATGACGATAGTTTTCTTATAGGCCGAACAGTGCCCCGTACGTTTTCGATGACGGTAGCTTTCTTCATTCTCACTGGACCAGTGGTTAGTAGTGAGACTTACCCAGTTCTTGTGGCACGTACCCGTTTATGACGACAGTTTTCGCGTAGGCCACACCGCACATACACGCAGGCCGCACGAATTACGGCTAGCTTAAAGAGCTTCGCTATTGAAACACCAAATGACGGCGTCATGCATCTGGGCAATAGAAACCGGAGCACGCGTGGTAGTACCAGGGCTTGAGGACAGGAAATATTTTTGCCACCCATAAGAGACCATGGCAAAGCCCTGTTGTGGGAGGAGGAAGGAGAATGGAACAAAAGAAGGGAAAGGAGGGGTCGCCTTCACGAGATAAGAGCGCTGAAAACACCGAACGCCAGCCAGAGGTAGCTCTCTCTCTCTCTACAGTGTAGGAAAAGCGCTGGGTGCCCGGCCCCGGTAGCACTGGGAATCAAACCAAGGGCCTTCTGCGGTAAAGGCGTACGTTCTAAACTCTTGACCACCACTGCGCTTACAACGCGCCGCGCCATTCGCGATAGATGTCACCAGACTCGTTTTCCATATAGTAACGCGATAGCGTTAAAGAGCTAGTTTCGCAAAAATTCTGCCGTTGGTGTCGTCGTCGGTTGTGAGCGAAAAGTCAGCGTTGTCTGTGACCTAAAACTGGAGAAAAATGCAAATAAAAGAAATAATAAAAATATTTGATTCGAGTGAGAATCTAACGCAGGCTTTTGGCGTGGCAAGCAGATGTTCAACCACAGAGCCACGGCATTGCTTGGAACTGCTTCGAAAAAGCACTATATCCTAAAAATAACTATATGAATGCCATGTATTGGGAGCAGTCTTCTTAATTCATGTAATATTGCGTGTCCGAAGCGTGGAATCGCACTAGGCGTCAAAACATGTGAATTGAGCAACGAGCGGGTGTTTTAAAGGCCTATAAACGAAAATTGGGGGACGCTTAAACTTCGCTTTTAAGAGTTCAGCGCGATAGCGACATCCGGCTCCATCCTAATCGTGCTCAATTTCGCTTGTCATTATGTTCAGTCGCCCGATTTCACACACGCACACACACGCACACTCGATATGCCTATAGTAAAGGTAAAGGCTTCCGCCCTCTTCAACATGACTTTTATGACAACAGTAATCTAACTACGTGTAGGAGTTTCCGCGCACTAATGTGTATGCCCTTTGTAATTGGTGGCATGCTTTACACGAGCAGCAATTGCGCGTGTGATACTTTTTAGAAGTTGCGATGCACCCACTTCGCGTTAGTAAGGGAATATGCGCAGTAATCTGTGTGCCTTTTGTAGTGGGTGGCCGGCTTTAAACCACCAACTCGGTATGCAGTTCACAAGGTGTGATGCCCGATGGCAATATACGCTTGTACCCCGTCTTACTGTGATATTACATCTCGTATTTTAACATCTGTACACAGGACGCGTATGTTTGTGAAGCATTAAAGTTAATTTCAGTGCAGTTCCAAGCAATGGAGTGGCTCTGTCATCCCCCATAAACGCCCGCACGGATTTATTTTCCAGAGTTTATGACCAAGTTTGTGGAACACCAGAAGGCTCAGCAGATTGTACTTAAGTACTTATCGAATTAAGAACCCTTGACAGCTTCTCAAGCCATTTTAAACTTGTGTCTGTCCAGTAGGACTGACACAACGTGTTGTCGTTCCTTACATGTGCTCATTGTTTGATGTGCATGTCCAATAACAGGCAATAAAGCTAGAAGTATAGTGGCTCTCCTAAGAGCAAGTTTTCCTATGGATTACTTATCTAACGTGAAAAGAAAGCGCCTTATGAAGGATCTAATTCAGAACGTATTCCCTGTGCCTGTTTATCGGTTAATGTTGAAAAAAGCACTCCGCCAATACGTTCTTAAACGAGTTAGAAACATGTGGATACCGCCTAACGTAAAGACCTTCTTCTTCAAGCTTCATACAGGCACCTTGCTAGTGAAAACGTGGCTGGAGGATAGAGGGATTTACGTACCATTGAGAAGCACGTGTTTCCTGTGTAATAAGCCTGAAACTATTGAACATGTATTCATTGATTGTAATATTTCCATATTCTTTTGGGACATATTGCAGATGACCTTAAAGATAGAACTACCTTTTAATCCACACGGAATTCGCCATTTGCGCTTTGAATGTTCTGTACTGCATTGGGATTTTATCTTTTTACTGGGTCTCCATTCGGTTTGGCGCAGCATATTAGCGTATAGACACTGTGATGTTAAAGTTCCATCTGTTCATGAGTGTTTCGTGGAAATTGTTGTCGAAGTTCGTGAGCTGTATAAGAGGACTGACTGTGATGAAGATTTGATAGCTTGGTTTCATGCATTAACGTACGTGAAACGGATATGTGGTGTGATTGTTAGACTATCTTGACCTGTAGTCAAGAAGGCAATAGAGAAAAAGAAATTGTAGTGGCTCTGTCGTAGAACACCTGGTTACCACGCACACGGCCTGGGTTCGATTCTCACTCGAGCCTAAGATTTTTTTTAATTTATTTGCATTTTTCTCGATTTTTCGATCACGGACAAGATGGTGATTTTTCGCTCACAACCAACGACGCCGACGCGGACGCCAGAATTTCTGCGGAACGAGCTCTTTAACGCTATCGCGTTAATACAAAGCGCTCAGTCATAGTCAATCATCATCAGGAGCAATAGCGTCACCAAATTCAGCAGCTTCGTAGCTTCGCGTGTGGCCTTAGGGACGCGCAGTGGGCCCATCACTGATTCGCAAAAGGAAGAAATAGGGAGTAAAAGCTAAGCGATTCAGCCGGCCAGCAGACGAGTGGAGAGGGCAGCGGAGCACACGACGAAAGGAAGATTAAGAGCTAAGGGGCTTAGCGTCGGCCCGCTCGTTCCAGCGGGACGTAGAACGCACCTCGCGCTCCTGTGTGTGTGAAGGCGCCCCACTTGGTTTCGCCGTTGTTTTGCAGCCTAGCTGACCGCGTCTCCACAGGACGCACTTACGAACAACGCGAAATGTAGGCGGTTCTTATCACGTCTGTGAACGCGCGATCAAATGTAATCTGTACGGACAAGATGTCAAAGAGGCACGTATTTTCTTACCTTTCTTGTTTCGTCTTGTCTCCACTATTCAATTAAAGGACCTACCCGATACATTAAGCCTTGGAGTGTCAGCTCGCGTCCTGGCGCCCGTCTTAAGCTTTCGATAATTTGAACCCAGCTTTGGCCATCTACAAACGGCCTCGGCTTCAGAGGTCTTCATCGCTTGAAAGCACCGCCGGGACATTTCGCGCATGGAGCCAAGCGAGTGCCGCGATCGCAGGTATCGCCAACATGCCGCGGCCGCTTGTGTTGGGGGTCGCCATCTGGTCTCGCGAAAACGCTGGTCTGCTGGCCACGTTCTGCTGGGCAGAGGATATGAGGGGGCGAGCGGTTCGCTCCTAAAACGCTGGCTGCTCCCGCGCACCGCGCATGCGCAGTTGGCGGCACCACTCGTCCGCTGGGCCGCTTAGCTATTACTCTTTATTATGACGTAACAGGGCTGGGCAGAGATACTCGGAAAAGTATTCCGGAATACAGATATTGAAATACATGGAACAGAAGCCTAAAATACAGATACTGAGATACATTTGACTTTAGCGTAACGGGATATTTCGGAGATACTTTTGCAATATGACGAAAAAGTATTCCGGAATAGAGATACAGCAATACAGATTCTAGAATACTTCTTTTATATTTCAAGGATGCTCCTACTCCGCTAAGACATTTAGAGGTGCAGCATAATGGTGTAAATAACGTTGCAGTGCTGCCGCGCCACGGTGGTCTAGTGGTTATGGCACTCGACTGCTGATCCCGAAGGTCGCAGGATCAAATCCCGGCCGCGGCGGCTGCATTTTCGGTGGAGGCGAAAACGTTTGAGGCCCGTGTACTTAGATTTAGGTGCACGTTAAAGAACCCCAGGTGGTCGAAATTTCCGGAGCCCTCCACTACGGCGTCTCTCATAATCATATCGTGGTTTTGGGACGTTAAACCCCAGACATTATTATTATTAACGTTGCAGTGCATTGAAACTTTTAGTTTATTTGTTTATTACAGTACCCTCAGCACCACTAAGATATCACAGAGGGGGGGGGGGGGCGGCTTACAAAGTACATAAGTAGTAATAATGACATATATACAGATATCAATCGCAATAAAAAAGTACACTATTTCACAGCAACAGTAACAAGCATTGGGCACCGAAATCGACATACTTGGTGACAACTAAATGAGCTATGCTAGAAATAGCACAGTTTAAGCAAATCACTAATGAACAACAGTCAATTGAGAAAAAGTATACATTTACTTTGCACATAAGATCGGCTTTGCTGAGTAGGTTGCTGTTTGAGCTTCTGAAGCAGGCTGTTTTCTAGACAGCGTCGATTCGGCCTCAGCACAAGACTCGCGAAAGAAAAAAGTCTATGTAGCGGTGTAGACGGGCACAAATTCGTGTTACAGTGAATAAAAACCGCCTTCATAGCCGGATAGCCCTGGAGCGTGGCGACATCTCTTCTCGGGCCATCCAGATACCGAAACACTTCCTCCCTCACGTGGGTTGATCTGACCGCTCAGAAGTCCAAGTCAGTCCCCATCTTCGGAATCCTCAGCCGTCTGGCCCGGTCGGCGCCGGGTCAGACGACTGAGGATTCCGCTGTCCATATAGGCCGCTCATAACTACATACGCGCAATGGAGCCCAGTATGTCGACACTGCACAATCCGAAAATTGGCTTCCTAAAATCACGTTCTTTGGGGGTGAGAGGGTAACGTGTAAGCCCTCCAAAGTCGCTCCTGCAACCTCTCTAAACAGACGTGGAATCAGGGACAGCTGCTCAGAGCGCTCCATCAGAAACTACAGCAAGCACTCGTCGCCTGGGCAGAAACGGTCACTCTTCAATGCACCCTGACACGCTGGAGAGGTGGCTGAAAGCGTGACAAAGATAGCCATCTTTAGTCACTTCCGCCTCGACTATGGGAACTGCTTTTAGAAGTGCCGCCGCTTTGAGAACTGAACGCACGCGAAGCATTGCAAAGCCTCTGTTCCAAGGCGGTATCCGCGTGGGGGGTCACGAAGTAGTGGTTTGCCACCCGAAAAAACCAGGCGAGCTGCACTGGCCTTGAGAGACATCGACTTTCGTCGGCAGAGGCCGACAACACTGCCTCCGCAATTCTGCCGTCTGCGGCGTCGCGCGCTTTACCACATGGGCCATTCTGTGCTTGAGGGGAAACCATCGCCGCCCTTTCTGTCGGCGACCGGCGGCACGCCTTTGCTTGTATTGGTGCAAAACAAATGAAAAAAAAAACCCTTGGAAACACGCGTCAACTCATTTCGTTTTTGAGATACAAAGTGGATTTGCGCTGCAGAAGGCTTAGCAAGATTTGTTTGCAAGGTTCGCTCATGTTTTCTGTAGCAGCGCAGAGATGGCGACGCTGTCTTTAGTCGCCTCTTTCCAAGATACGGCCACAAGTGAAGCAGATACATGTCAGGCGTCGTTTCCCTTCATGCCTTTCGCGGCAGTACATGAATGTGACGCGTGATGCGTCCCAGCTTAAAAAGGCCAAGTAAAAGGGGTCTTGAAAAATTCTCGAACGCGGCATGTTGACAGAAACCAGTGTGTCAGAACCAAGGAGGTTGGTCAGAACTCAACACTTCTGCAAACGCGGCATGGAGACGCAACAGTGGTGACTTTGGATCAGCTCGACTTGGTGGTGCTTTTGTGGATTTTACAGTGCATTTAGTGTTTTTATGTCTAGATGGCGCCGTATGTGCTTGCGTTAGCGTTAGCGGGAATGCCTTCCGCTTTACTAAAAGACCACCAGTTGGCACGCAGCGCGTCCTGTTTTAGCGTTAGCGTTGAGACGCACGCTAACGCTAACGTAAGCGTTTCCCGCTATACTAAAACTCGCTACTCTTGTATCGCGATACTGCCTAGCTCTGCGACGTAATGAACACTGCGGCATTCTACGATAGTTTGAAACGGCCGACGTTATGGGTTCGTTTTTTTTGCGGCACGATTGAGGCATGCACCGAGATCCGAAGCGATGCTAGCAAACGAGAAAGCGGTGCTCACGAGGCCCAATTGCTCTATCGCGTCGGACTCTTGCAGGCTAAGCTCAAGCGTCCTCCATGTTCCTCACTCTGTCCTTTCAGGATCCGCGCTCGACATCACGTAACATGTTACCATGTTAACACATGTTCATGATTCCACATTCACGCATTTAATGTGTATATAGGAACATAGGCTGAACACTGCACGTAACAAACGCTACCCAAGAGAACGAATGTGAACACACAGAGTCGCTACACTCAAATGACTTTTCATTAAATGAAATGCAGCCAGCTCCACTCCGTGAAAGCAGCCGAAACAGCCACGTCACTCGAGTGTGGGCGCTGCGTTGGCGCGGTAGCATGGGCCGATCCCTCATTCCGAGAACCGCAAATGGGCAGCGCAGCCTATTAAAAACGCCGAGGAGAGCAGTTAGAGGCGGGAGTGCTCCCATCAGCTCCACTGGACATCCACCTTCACAGAGTGGAATGTCCCCGACCGGAACCCTTTATCTATCATTCTAAACGCATTAGGGTCACGAAGGTACAAAGTTGATTATTGAGGCGAAAGCCTTAGTTGCCTCATAGATTGCACTAGAAGAGATACTTGGGCTAGTTCTTGGTAATTCGTTGTGCGAGAACAACAGCGCTAAAAATCACGAAGACCAAGAAAGACAGCGCCTGTGGCGGGTCCATCTTGGTCCTTGTCCTTTTTTAGCGCTGTTCCTGCATAATGCATCTTAAAACCGAAAAGGGACTGGTGGCGTTAATACGAGTGACGAAAAAAAAAACAAATCGTCATCATGTGATGACGGCACATGGTTAGGAAACCATTACGTCAGAAACCTTTAAAATTGGTGACATCAGCATGAAGTCATCCTGACGTCACATGATGATTTCATCACGTTATGTCGTGAATTGGCCGGTTACGGAGGCATTGAAAAAACATATGAGGGGCAGAAAGGTTTCAATTCCTCCGATCCTGGAGGCAGTGCGAAACCGCAGAAAACTTTCGGAGGAGGCAGGGGGAGCACGAATACATCCACTCAGAGGAAAAATTCGGCAGATCCCACGTACCGTGGGATTCGATGTTATGCGAAGCATGCGGCGTGTATGTGACTGTGGCGTAACGTTTTTTTACTGAGCGACACGTTACAAAATGCCACTAAAGATTTGTATAAATTTTATAAGCACACATATATATGTTGAAGAGCCGCATATGTGTTATATAACCAGTTGTTCACGGTTGGGTAACGCTGCCAATGGCAAGGTGGGTATTACCAACACCAGAAGTGCTAAGCTGATATGTAGTGCTTACACGTGTCCCGAGAACGCACGCACGTTTCACGAACCCGTGTGCATGTGTGCAAGAAGTTGTTGACAGTTCTTCAACAATGGCCACATCAGCGTGATCAGTTAGCACCAGCAGCTGGTCATGACTTGTTATAGGATCCGGTCGTGATCGTGGTGACGAGGGGTCCATGTCTAGTGAAGTATGTCGTGTAGTAGAGCTGTTGGAATTCGTGGATGCCTCGGTAATTTCGTCAAAAAATTGTCTGTTGACAGAGCCGGCGACATGTCGGAACCTAAAGCCACCCTTCGCGTTGGTGAGGTATAGGCCGTCGAGGCTGGTAGGCCTGGATAGCGCTACTTAGACCAACATCAGCGGATGGTGTTTGTCCTATTCCTAGACTTCCTGGGCGTATGTGGCCTGCGTAGCCTAGTCTACAAAGCGGCTGTCAATCAATCTAGCATCATCCTCGGTCAGCATAAGGCTATCGCCCATCCTCGTAAGAAATGAAGAGGACACTGCGTCGTTCTGGTGGACGAAGTGCACTTTACGGTGCGGTGATGTGGATATCATTTGTAACTTTCGTTAATGTATTCCTCCGTGGTCGAGCAATGCTTCAATGTAGCTTGCTGAATCATAAGAATACAAACGTAATGTTTATTAGACTACAATAAAAGTGGAGCCTACACTGGAACTACAGACGTTAATCTGATATGAGGCCTGTATCGTAGGAGTACACATCGTAGGAGTATCATGTAGTGTTTATTGCTTTCTTGTAAAAATAGCCAGTACCACAACCACAATTGACGTTGCACCGATATTACGCCTGCGTAGGTTATTTTTCCAAACCCGTTTATAGACCTGGCGTGGCTCAGTGGTAGAATACCTGATTGCCACGTAGAATACTTGGGTTCAATTCCTGCTGGAATCCTAACTTTCATTCTTTCAATTTGTTGAGCCAACGTTGTCGATGTTGGTTTTCCTTAACGATCTAGCATTTAAGTTACCAATGTCTGTTCTCGCCGTTCCTGGGTCGATATAAACTGTCAATCATCTGTGGCGCATACCCGTACACCGTGGCCCGTGGTAAACGGGTATGTGCCACACGCATCTAGTGGAAAGGGTTTGACGACGTACGCGACAGGGTTTTAACGTTATTCATGTCATGACCCGGCAATCATATTCGTTAAATCCTCTTACCCTCCCATGCCAATTTTGGTCTACACCAAGTTAGGGAGGCGATCATGAGAGCACTCCGACGTAGGCGGCTAGATAGATAGATAGATAGATACGTAGATAGAAACGCTCAAAGTGCAAGAGGTTCGCTAAGAAATGCTTCGCATTTAAAAGAAGATGGCTTTTGCCTTGGAGTCATCTTAGGCGAACGCATAAGCGACCCTGTGCGTGTGAGCGTGTGTTTTTGTTTTGTTTTTTGTTTTTGAAATTCCAGAGAAGTCTGCCGGCATTTGTGTGTCTCTAGCCGGTTACAGCCTCGATATACATACCAGATCCAGCCACAAAACGACGGTGAGCTTTTCCAACACCTCTGTAAGAGAGTCGTACCATGAAGCTGGTTTCGATGAGGAACTCAAGTATTTTAAATGCGTAAGCATTTCTGTGCGAACTCAGCTAGAAGACTGTCCGTTCATGTGTCCTTCTGTTGCGAAGACAATCATCGCCAGAAAGAATCAATCGCATCAAACGAAGTCGCACGGTCTCCTATACGTTCGTGCAAGACGGCTCAAAGGCGAGAGCCATCCCCATTTCTTTTTTCATATGGATGCATTATTCGAACAATCACGTACGTGCTCTCAGAGATAACGTAATTTACTTTCCGCTTTGGGCGACTGCTTCCTGGCGACAGCGGGTCGCCCAGTCACCCAGAAATTGAGACAATTTAGAGCACTATGCAAGCTACTACGAGGTAGTACTAAGTTGTCCTTCACTGTGGACACATCAGTCATTTAAAAATAGGAATGGTTATTCAACCAATACACGTAAGTGCTACAAGTGCTTATGCTGTTACATAGTTGCGACGGTGACGTACGCATAACGCCAGCTGGTGCAGATGAAAACTGTTTATTGGGCTAACTTGTGGCCACTGCAAAGGCAACTCGAGGTATACGCAATTCTTACTCTACCTTGATACGGCGTGCAAGGGCGTCAGACGTCGACTAACCTGACTGTCGGAGGAGCGCGTCCTCTTTGACACGTAAGTGATTGAACCATAAACCGTTATCGCTGGTGCTCGCGTAAGCTCCCGAATAAACTTTACTGCTCGCGTAATGGCCGTAACCTTAACAGAACAACCTGAAACAGTGGCGAAGGTTTCCGTACGGTGCCGCGTGGCCTGCGCCTAGCGGTGCTGACAGTTTTTGTGGGGGAAAGCCGATCTGAAGAAAATAAAGAAAAAATGGCCGAATGGCAATGCACTATACTTATAACTCTGGCTGATCCTGCAAGTAGACATTAGACGCAATGTCACAAACTGCACTATTACACTCTACACCGCAAACCGCTGATAGAACGGGAACAATTGTTAATAAGTAAAGCGTCATACCTCTCATGGACATGTACTTACAAAGGGAAGATGGGTTTTTGCAACATGTTTCCTTTTTCGTCCGTCAGTATGGCACCTCCGGAGTGTGCAGTTTTTCCGAACGCAGTACGAAAATCCCGGCGTGTCAGCGTACTAAAACGACCTCAGCATCGGATGCCTCGAGCATGCGCACGGAGAATATTATTGGCTACCGGTAAGAACGGTAAAGGTGACCGTAACCTTGACATGCAACAAACACATCGCACGAACTACAAGCACACGGACAGAAAGACACAATTATCAGCTGTCCCATTGCGAGCAGTTGCGCCTCATTACGACAAAGTAGCATCGATACCCTAAATTAGTTTTTTATGTCCAATATTCAAGGTCAATCAATTCTCCCAAATTGGCGATCTCTCTCGCGCAAAAATCCAAGATCTAAAAACTCATTATTCAAGGCTCCCAACCCAAACGAGATAATTAACCCTTACCGGTCTGCTTGTGGCTTTTGAAATAAGATAAACCGAATATGAGAAGGTTGTGAGAATGCGGTCCATAAGACGTCAGAGTATCTGCAACTTTTCAACCCCATATATAGCAAAATTTTACATATTAACATTCCCCTACCGCCAAAAACATGTGGTGCCAATTTGCTCTTGAATATTTATTGTGCTTTTTTGTATGTTTCGAGCCTCGAGCAAACGAAATATTTGTTCGTTACAGCCGAGATCGCTGCGGCTCTCGCGTTCTCTATTTCGTTTTAAAAAGAATAGATGTCACTGAAATGAAGCGTGACCAACCCAAGTTCGTATTTAGTTAGCTTTGACCGAAGTTTTGCTATATCAGTTTTTGTTGTAAAGAGGTTAAACTTACCAGTCACTATAGCACCTGATTGTTTACTTGTGGCAAAAACGAACACAAGAAATTTACGCATTCAAACTTGATCCTGGTAGCAATAGCTGCTACATGTGCATAAGAGCATGCGCCTTACACTGGGACTCTTCGATTTTACACTCTTGGCTACCCGCGGGATGCCAGAACCAGCCAGAGTGCGTTCGTTTTCATCGGTTTGCCCTGCCCCCGCGCGGGGCACTTCCGGTCGGCGTTCGTTTTTCTCGGGCTGGGCGGTTCTGGCTACCCGCGGGAAGCCCTCGGGTCGCCCGAACCTTACAGGATAATTTTGATGTGGAAGCACTGTGGAAGTTTTCGGTATAGCAGACGCCAACAAGAGACGATGCGCGCTCGCCGCCATCTTTGTGAGGACTCGACGGATTGAAATGCGGGCGCTTAGGGACTACACCTTCGCTTGTCGTTCGCTCGGCGAGCATTTGAATCTAATGTTTCTTGCTTCTGTTGTCTCCCGTGAGGCTTCCTTCCGTGAACAACGCGGCGAACTGTCGCATTCTAAGTGCGTCGGGCACATATCCCAAAAGTTATGTACGCTTTCATGCCCACGCATATAGACCCCTTTGGAGTCTATATTTTCGTAGAAGTGTTCAATTGTGGTGTCGTGTGTGCTTTCTGTGCGCTCATCGAATTAGCTATTTCGCTCCGTCGTATGTTTGCGTGCGCGAAGCCCTTCAGAACTTAGCTATTTCAACCAGGTCTTCGATGGTAACAGAAAGCACTGATTAAATAATAGCGATCGCGACATTGTTTTTTGAGTTATGCTCGTTGGTTTCGAACGGCGTGCGGGCGTACTTCGATCTGCGGGCCAGTCTATGTGGTATGGTATTATGGTATGCTACGACGAGTCGATGTGAAAAAACGGAGATGAATTCAGGAATGTATACATCCTTTCCTTTCCTATTTCATCGTCGGCTTCGTCTTTTTCCACCTCTTAGTAATAATGTCATGCAGTATGTGCGAGGTTATCACCTAATTGCTAAAATTAAAGCCGAGCCACATGAGATTTTTGGAAGTGCCACTTAGGACTAGAAAAGAGGCCCAGGCAACATCTGCCAAAACGAGTCGAAGACGCGTCATACAAAAGTTTATTTTAGATATAACGGGCACTCGTGGTACCGACAGCGCCGCATATCTCAAGTTATGAAAAAACGCAAGCTGGACAACGTGTGTCTGCGACGTACGTAGTATGCGATAGCCGAGCAGATATATCCTCGAGCTCTTTAGGGGACACCATCGCTTTCGCGAGATTTCGCGTCGTGTTGTGCAGCGACTGTTACGTGTACTGAGCATGTGTGTGAGCTGGTTAAGCCGGTAGCGGCACGGCCGTTCACCTTGCATCGTTCTCGAGGCACCATGCGCCAGCTGGCTATTTTGTTCGCCGACGAGGCGAGTTGCGTGTGATCTTGCGTGTGGTCTTGCGTGTGATCGTATCCCAAATGCGTATGTTCGAGAATATCACGTCAGCTCTTCAGCAAACCTAGCCAAATATCTCCAAGCGGCCAATGCGGAAAAGAACAACGCGTGCGCGGCGCGAAGTTTCGCTTGCTGCCACGGCGGTAGCGTTTGTTTACATTAACGCTGGCTGTCCCAGCGTTAGAGTTTTCAATCTTCGGACAGCTTCGGGTTGTCTCGGGATTCCCACACACGTGACCACGACGTTGTTTCCTGTCCTCACCGGAACCAGCTGGATGATCCTCGGGCTAGCTCTGGCTGCCAGCGAACTGCCAGAAGTCCGAAAATCGAAGATCCCCGCTTATCTCTATCGGACAAAAGCGTTTCCAGTGCATCCCAGTACCTTTCAGGGCACTGGGTGGCACTGCAAACGCTGTACAGTGTGTGCTAGTGTACTACAGCGCGCTGGGACGCTCTGGGACAGACTGTACAGCGTGGCCAGTTCCGCCATGTGCGATTAAAGACGCTGGCAATACTGTACAGTGTGACCCAGTGTCTTACAGCGAACTGGGAGGCACTGACCACGCTGCATAGTATCTGCCCGCGCGCTGAGAACAGTGGCAGTTCGTTGGAAAAAACTGAGTACGCTAGGTATAATTCGTATAAGATTTGGTATTGGGTCCCGAGTTCAGATATCCAGCTTTTGTTAAGCGACGGACTTACGTATGCACTAAAGCAATCATCTGTCGAGCGCGTGCGTGCGCGCTTTCTCTGAAGTGTGTGATCGAGTGTCATGAATGTAGTTCATATTGTCACGTGGTCGTGACGCTGACGAAGGAAGCAGGCGGCGTGTCCAAAATGAAACTTTATATTTGGCCGAACTTGTGGCCGTGAAACGGAAAGTCCACGTACAGCAATACACGCTGTACACTGATATAGGCTCCGTGCAGACGTAACTCCGCTGCCCGAGCGAAGGCCTAACTAGCGGCAAGAAGCGCAGATTTGGCGGGATGCTCTGACGCACTCGCAATGGGGTGAAGTCGAGGAACTATGCCTTTTACGATGACTATGCATTTCGTGCTTTTCGCGCTTGGCCAGTGACCAGAGCGACGGTCCGTCCGTGTTATCAACACGATCAGTCAGCCGCAGGTGGTGGACGATAAGAATAATATAGCATAAAACATCGCTCCGCGATATCACCCCTCCTCGCTCCACGCTCCGGCTGTGACGGCGCGAGGTATTTTCGCGGGCAGTTCGTTTTGTGTCGGTTGCGCTGTTCGTAGGAATGCGAACTCCAGGAATAATTGCTGCGTTGTTGGGTGCAATAACACCTACAGGAATTATCCGGGCACGCGTTTTTACCGGTTTCCATTTAGAGAATATGAACGGAATCGGCGTGAACGGTGGATCGCGCTCGTTCGACGACAAAAGTGATTTTTGTGAATAGATGGGGTAAATTTTTTCTGGGGGGGGGGGGGGGGGGGGGGCATTTGCCCGTGATTGTTGATCTGCCGAGCAACACCTCTTGCACGACGCCGTCAACGTGACCCGCTTCGAGGAGGTCCCTGCCCTACTTCAGGTTAGCTCCTCGGAGAAACTATACTCTGTTCCAGAAGTTCCGTGCAGCAGAGCCAAGGCTACACGACCCTCGAGCGCAGGTTGTTGCGAAGCGAGATGTAGTGCCCCATATACGTAGCCCGTTGTTTGTCCTCATGACTTTTGCAAGCGGTCTCGTCGGAGGATTTTTACTTGAAGGCTTCTCTGCGTGTTGTAGCTGTGATTTGTATGACGATTTTGTCGCATTTTCTGTATAAAACAATTTTTGTGGCTCCATGATACTGAAGAAAGAGTTCCTGCCTGTACGTGTTATAACATGCAAATGACAAAAGAAATAACGCTGTTGTGGCTCGTATGTGTTATGTTTTTACTTATAAAGTACGAAGGAATGGTACGACACTGTCTAAACTTTTATGAGTAGTCCGTACAGCCCGAGCGTCCACAGCGCCGCGGAGGACCCAGTCTTTGGTTGTGATTAGTCCGCGGTGGCAGATTTGGTCACTCCTTAGTCAAAATGGCGGCGCCTGGTTCACCTGTGCGATATCGTTCCCGGATCAGATTTTACGACACGGGAGCGAAGAAGTTGGCTCTAAATGTGTTCGGGACAGTGCGTAAGGAGGGCGGCAGAAATGCAAGCATGAGCTCTCTCATCAAGAGAACGGCTGCGTACACCAACGTCAGCGAGCGTGCGCTGTACAAGTGGGTAGCGGAGCACGATAAGCACGGCGAGGTACTTTCACCCAAGACGCTGTCTCGCGGTGGCAGGGGCCGCGATCGAGAGCAGCTGCTGGACGACTTCGACCTTGGTGTGTTGCGCAGAGTCATGCACGGTTTCTATAAACGGCGGGAAATTCCGACGGTGCGCGAGCTCGCGGCATACTTCAAAGATGACTCGCTGCCGTCCGTGTCCGCGACAACCATACACAGGATGCTGCTCCAGGTAGGCTTCCGCTTTAAGAAGCGTTCCCGAAATTCACTCCTGATCGAGGCCACTCACATCATCCAGTGGCGACGCAAGTACTTGCGCCAAATTAAGGAGGTTCGACGCCAGGGACGACCCATCTTCTACACTGATGAAACCTGGGTGAACGCAGGGCACACTGTGAGCCGTGGGTGGGTCGACGAGACCATTAGGTCCGCTGAGCACGCCAAGAAAGCCAACCTGACGACAGGCCCGCCAAACCCCAGTGGTAAGGGAGGGCGCCTCATTATTACTCACTGTGGCAACGAGGACGGCTTCATCACAGCTGCCGGTGAAGTATTTCGAGCCAGAAAGGGAACAGGCGACTATCATGATGAAATGGACGGCGCCCACTACGAAAAGTGGTTTAAAGAAAAACTACTGCCGAATTTGCCGCCACAAAGTGCCATTGTGCTTGATAATGCACCTTATCATTCTGTGAAGCTTGATAAGGTACCCCGTATGGGTACGTTGAAAAAAGACATTCAGGCCTGGCTCTCTCTGAAGGGTGTGACCTGGAGCAGTGACCTGGTGAAGGCAGAACTGATAAAGCTTGTTCAAACCGTAAGTACGGAGGGTAATAGGTATCGCATTGACTGCATTGCTGCCGATGCTGGTCACACTGTCATACGCTTGCCGCCGTACCACTGTGAGCTCAACCCGATTGACCTCGTGTGGAGTGATGTTAAAGGTTATGTTGCAAAAGCCAATACACACGTCAAGATGGAAGGCCTCGATGCTCTTGTTTGGAAAGGTATAGATCAAGTCACTGCACAAAAATGGAAAAATTACGTGAGCCACGTAATAGAAGCGGAGGATGACATGATGAAGATTGATCACATCATTGATGATGTCATTGATGACAACCAACGAGTCGTAGTGACCTTGGATGATGACACGACGAGCAGCGATGAAAGCAGCTTGAATGAAGATGATGATCAGCCTCTTCGTTGACTGGTTCCTGAGGACAGTTCCACAAATGTAATATCGCGGTCACCTGCTTATCAGACATATCACTTGCAACAGCTTTGGCAACTGTCACCGTGGAGCCTTGCACATAACCGTCCAAAAGCCGTCACGGTGTTTTACTGCCATTGAATGCCACAACAGCAACTGTTGAAAACTTACTCGCCGAAGTGTCAGGCAATCTGGTGCTCCCTACATCGAAGCCCATTCTTGTCACCACTGCATTTTTCGTGTGTCGCATTGCACTTGAAATACATCACTCATCTGTGCTCATATGCACCATTTTCCCAGCGACACCATGCCACTGTTGCCTTCGCGGCAATATTTTGAGGACTTTGTGTGCTCCCACTCACGACTGCCGTGCCCATCGCCGGCTACAGCTACAGCTCCCAGTGCTGTGTGTTTTAATGCCATCGATGCCGAAATGTCAACTTCAAAGCTGAAGCATCGAAGTGCAGACAGTTTTGTGCTATTTACCTGAAAGCCATCTCTGTCACCCCTGTGTTCTTCGTGTGTCGTACGGTTGCTGTGCCCCATGGCGGCTACAGCTACAGCTCCCAGTGCTGTGTGTTTTAATGCCATCAATGCCATAGTGGCAACTTCAAAGCTGAAGCGTCGAAGTGCAGACAGTGTTGTGCTATTTACCTGAAAGCCATTTCGTGTCACCCCTGTGTTCTTCGTGTGTCGTACGGTTGCTGTGCCCCATGGCGGCTACAGCTACAGCTCCCAGTGCTGTGTGTTTTAATGCCATCAATCCTGTAGTGGGAACTTCAAAGCTGAAGCATCGAAGTGCAGAGCGGCAACTTTAAAGCTGAAGTGTCGAAGTGCAGACAGTGTTTTGCCCTTTACTTGAAAGCCATCTCTTGTCGCCCCTGTGTTTTTCATGTGTCATATGGTTGCTGTTCATTTCGTGTATCATACGTCAGAAGCAGTTTATCATCGGGTTGCACTTCCTTCTTCGGTTTAAGGGACACATCCGCAGATCATGCTTTCATCGAATGCTGTCTTTATGTGCGGAACACATGCATCCTCCAGTGTTGAAAAGCAAGAGCACAGTTTATGAGAAATACAGACAATATGCTTTAGCCTGCTCATCATTAGAACTGCGGGATGGCTGGTTTGAAGCAAGCTGACCGCTGTTGTTTTGCCTGCTCTTGTCCTTACAATCACTCTTCTCAGGACTTTCCAGTTCGACTGAAAGGAGCTTGCTTAGGCTGTCAGGAGACAAACAATGAGCAGCGATGTCCTTATTGGTAATGCTCTCGACATATGGGATCCATGTATGATGGTAGTGAACTGCAACATGCCGAGGTAATTCCTTAACAATGATGTCGCAGTGCTTGAATGAGAAGACGACCTTTTCACACCAAGTAACTCCAGGTTTTAGATGTGGAGCAGTGCATTGTCACAGGGTTGTAAGAGAGCTCTTGCATCACCTGATCAATGAATAGGAATGGGTTTCGAAAGTATTCGTGCTCCTGGCGTGTCTTACCCCCAAAGCATTTCTGGAGCACGTCTATCTACGAACAATAGCGCTTATCACAATATAACTTTGGGATGTTAAGATGGGTCACGTGTACTACTGAGCACCGATCTAATGTCATGAACGTTTTACTTTCTTATTCTTCCATCCAAGAAAACTGCATAAGTAGCATAGCAGAGCCCTTCTTGACTGCATGCAGCTTCAAGTTCCCTTCCGTCACGTGCCTCGTGATTCAACAATAATCAGTTAACAGCTCATGTGTCCATTCACTCGTTGTGTCTTGCATCTTTTGCTTCGTAATTGCTCAGTTCACTGGGCACTGTCCCTGGAATGTACTGTGGAGTGCTGCAAGGTTCAGTCCTCGAACACCCTCTTGTTTTTATTTTTTAATTGGTGACCTTCCTTCATGTATGTGGTCATCCATGCAACTTTTTCCAATGGCTGCACGCTTGCTAAGCACCATTACCATAATGAACAAGTTGTGCCTTCATATGGAGGGTGCCTCTTGTGCACATCCTACAAGGAAACAAGATTGCAGCTTCATTACTTGTATTTTTACCATTCTTATGAAACGACCTTACTGTACAAGTGTGCAAGCTCAGTCGAGTTGCTTTTGGATCATGACTGCGTACTTACATCATTTTTCAACCAAGGTAATATTTGAATGTATTTTGGTCTGTTTTTAGTGATCCATACCTTCCTTTGCATTGTGTTCACTGCTTGTGACTACATGTCTTGTCAATGTTAAAGTTGCCGTGTTCTACCATGTGTATCCTTCTAAATGTTATTGCTTTTACTTAATTCAGTCTGAACTTCATTTCTTCTAATGTAGGCCACCTTCATGCATTATTGTAGCAGGGGCCTTAAAGGATGCATAAATAATGGTGATAAGAACATGTTGGCATCACATCGATTCATATTGACATGTCCACATGCTGATGCTAAGTGACCCAAGTTGATAGCAGAGGTCGTATAAAAAGATATAAAAGCTCTTGGGACAATGTATCCTGGCGTGTCTTACATTCACACTTACGAAATGGCAAAGCCATATGTGTTCAACAAGCTGCGTTAGACACAATATTAATGAGACCCATTAGGCGATGATGCCAAGGAAGGCATAGGGGATGTTAATAAAAGTAATTGCAATGTTAAATGTAAAGAAAGGACAGTGGACGAAAAGATAACTTGCCACCGGCGGGGACCGAACCTGCGATCTTCGAATAATGCGTCCGATGCTCTACCACTAAGCTACGGTGGCGGTCATCCCCCCGTCCACTTTTTTAGGGGGTATATATGTGTGGAACCCTTTTTTTTCTGCCTGTTTGGTGTCACGCAGGACGTGATCCTATTACAAGCTGGCAGCTGACCAATTATCCCTTGCATACTACCTAAAGGCACCAAGTCTGCCAGAACGAGACCCTTGCTATGAATGAGGAAAGAAGTGTAAATTTAAGGGCTCATTTTCTTTGTTGTTTGCTAGTGACTTTTAAAGATGAAAACTTTGTAGACGATGCAGATGGTGTGACTGGAGTAATGTTTAGTTGAGAATAAGTAGGATGGCCTCTGGGTGCTCATGTCTTTCTGAGGTGGAAGAATAACTGAACTAAGTGGAACTTCGTGCGCAGTGCCACTACCACAGGGCATGAGTGAACCTTGAGTGTGAAACAGCGAGTAAAAGTGGGACAATAATGTACGACACACAGGCGTAGCACTGGCACAGTTTAAATAAGCAGTGCCATTTCCGTGATGTTGCATGTTCGTTATTTGCTGTTTATTGCTGGTTAAGCGATAATGAAGACTCACTTGTTAGTTAGAGCTGCATCTGTGTTCTACTTTGTTGTCCTATTTTTTCATGATGTTTCACACTAGGATGTACAGCAAATAGCTCGTACAATCAGTAAACCTTGAATTGTGCTTGGTCTGACGGTCAGTGTTCTGGGAATCAAGCCTTCCTCTGAATGCTTGATTGTTGACAAGTTTGTATTTTGTCAATGAAAGAATCTTCTTGTTTTACCTAATAGTCGAGTGATGTAGCCCATTCAAGCACATTGTCCACATATGTGAACACTACTCCTTTGTGCATGTTCGCTCGAAAAGTTGCCGCGAAAGAAGAAGAAACACTGAGATGTGATTAACTTAACCGATTTGTTGTCAGTGTGCTGTCATTTTGCTTTACCGTGCGGAGTGTTCCTGCAGAAAAGTTTTTCGAAGGCATTACCATATTTGGCGAGTTACTTCACGTGTTACATTCTGGAAGCGACGCAAAAAATACAATCTTCGTTGGCTCACAGTGAATACAACCAGTTACAAATCGCACACATACTTCATCTTACTTGTGATTATTTTTATGACAAAGTAGGGCATGAGTGACTTCACAGTAAACTCACAATTAATTATGGATCGGTACAATTTTGCGATCTTGCAATCTGCAGGTAGGGCTGACGTCGAAAGTGACTTACTTTCTGCAAGTCGCTTTCGACGTCCGACCTACCTGCATATTGGAGGATCGGAAAAATTGTACCGATCCATAAGTCAGGAGACACTAATGTACCATCCAACCACAGACCAATTTCCCTTACCAGCACATCATGTAAAATTTTGGGCACATTGTTCTCAAGAACTTAACCACATATTTCGAAGAAAACATTCTGGTAGATGTTCGACATGGTTTTAGAAGAGGCTTATCGACAGGCACTCGGCTTACAGAGGTTGTTCATGATCTCGCATTAGGTATTAACAACCATAATCAAGCAGACGCACTTCTATTAGACTTCAGTAAAGCATTTGACTGTGTGTGCCATACCAAACTAATTGCCAAAATTAGTGCTGTGATTGGTGACGGTCCCATCACTGCATGCATAAAGAGCTTTTTATCTGATCGATCCCAATTTGTCATTATCGAAAACATCTCATCTGCTCCTGTGCCGGTGACTTCAGGCATCCCACAGGGCTCAGTAATGGGCCCGCTGTTATTTTTTATTTTCATCGATTACATATCAACGCGCATTGATTGTAACGTTAAACTCTTCGCAGACGGTTGTATAATATATCAGGAAATACACAACAGTGAAGACCACATTTTACTCAATAGCACTCTTAACGAAAATAACCGATTGGTGTGACAGGTGCCAAATGAGCCTTAATACAAAAAAATACAGTCTGCATGACAGTAGCACGGAAAAAGTACCCGTCACTGTTTTCCTACGAACTCAACGGTCACCTCATAACCAGAGTACAACAGCACCAGGACCTCGGTATAACAACATCTGACCTTAACTAGACGTCGCACATCAACAATGCCACTTCTAGCGCACTAAAAAAACGTTTTTTCTTAAAAGGTGTCTGCAACTGGCACCAACTAACGTCTAACGTTTAGCTTATACCACATTTATTAGACCTGTTCTGAAATATGCCAACGTCGTATGGTCTCCGCACACTAAAACTCATACATATAAATTGGAAAACGTTCAGAGAAAGGCCACTAGATTTATTCATAAAAAATATCGGCGCAGTGACTCACTTACTTTTCTACTAACAAAGTCGGGGATCTCAACCCTAGCCATTCGAGCAAAGCGAGCTCGTCTAAAATTTCTTCAAATATTACACAAACGAGTAAAATTAGACGCTACAAAGTACATCACCTTTCATCAATCCCGTATTGCCCGCCATAATCATCAATACACACTAAATGAGTTCTTTCGCCGTAATGGTACCTTTCGGTTTTCTTTTTTTCCTGCGTGTTGTCCATGAGTGGAATAACCTAGATGTATCGATTATTAACACTGTATCACAGTCCGATTTTGTTAAGTTATTGGAAGATGTCATAAATAGTTAGAAAGATCCCAGGCAGCACAGCACATTGGTCCAATATTGTTTATACGTGGGCAAACGATGGCCCAATGATGGCCCATACAAACCACTATGAAACCAATGTTGGCAAGCCAGCCTACAAGGATGCCAATAATGGTCCATCTTTGCCAGCCAACATACAATATTGGTCGTGCTATTCTTTGAGGTTGGCAACAACGGCCCATGGTTCCCGATGTAAATACGATATTGGCAGAACCAGGCCGTATGGATGGCAATATTGGGCCAGCTTATCCGTTGGTAAAACAATATTGGTTAAGTAATGGCAGTAGATTGGATATATTGTCCAGTCAATCTGACTGGTTAAACAATATTGGACGGCCAATGCTACGCGCCGGACAATATTGTCCAGACTTACACGTTGTCGCTCCAATGTCTTAAACACTGGCAAGCATATGCATGATTAATCGGCAAGAATGTTTTTTCCCCTTTTACCATCACTGAGGGAAGGTTAGCCCGAATCGAGCCACCGCCTGCATGCACGTTATTATGAAAATCACTTTGTCCGGCATCCAGCGCACCTCAAAGAAGATTTCTGGTTACTTATCACCATAGGCGTGCGCAGGGTTCCCCATTAGGGGGGGCAAAGGTTCGTCGCAGCGTCCCCCACCCTACTAAGAGGTTCGTCCGAATTAACCGGGTTGCGGACAGGTATGGCCGAATTAACGAGAGTACGTGTGATGCCGTTAAACAATAAACATGCTTGCAGGGACCAGAGAACGCGTCCTAATTATCCGACTTTCCGAATTAATAAGTGTGGAATTAACGAGCTTTTACTGTATAAAGATGGCAAAAACAGTCCATCGTTGTCAGCCAACAAACAAAACTGCAAATTCCAATCTATAAGAAAGGGAACAATGGCGCACACAGGGTCTTGATTTTTAGGTTGGCATTTAGTGTGGCACAAAATATATGCAAAATAGTTGGACAAAATTCGTTTTACAGATGTTGAGCAATGTAAAATAAGTACCAAGTTCTCAACTGAGTTTTGCGCGCTGTTGGAAATACATCTATGAGAAAGGAAACACAAAACAAAATCTCACTTTGCAATGCTTGTTGAAAGTTAACGTTAATTGTGTGATACAGCCAGCGTATACATCGCAACTGTATAAAAACAACCAAAAAACCCTACTTTTACATTGATTGAAGCTGTACATAGCGTTGACGAGTTAATGGAGTAGAATAGAAGTCATCTGCTTCGCAATGGGCCTCTGCGCTGGTGCGCCTTCTGCGCACCGCACACGCACCGAAATTATTCTCACGGCTTTATTAGCGGCAAACAATCAAAACATTTCATGTGACTTCAACCACGCTGTGTATTTTCGTGTTTGCTACACGACTGGTTGGATTACAGGATTATAACTTCTTTGTGTGCGCGCTACAGCGACGTGCTGTCCAAGACTACGGTATCGCCCGCGGAATCTTTAAATGATCGATGAGTTATGTTTGCACTTTCAACGCTTCACACAACCAGACGTGTTCACTTTGAATAAATGTTCTCGGTGATCGGGAGGCCGGAGAACCAGCGCGGCGCCATGTTTTGCTTCGGAATTTCACGTCCTCTCCTCGCGGCAGTGGGGCAGCGCGGTGGTCGCTGGTCATAAAACACTTGTCACTTGACGGCTGCTCCGCCCACGACGGTTCGCTTTCAATGCCTGTGAAAACGAGGGGGGGGGGTTGAGGGAGATGGCGGGAGACGACGGCACCTCGGAAGATGCGTACGCGTTTCGGCCCCTTCTGGCCGGCGGCTATTCTTCGTCAGTCAGTGGCGGTTACTTTCCCTCGTTCGGGCTCCCAGCATCGGCGGGCGCCCGCCCCTCAGTATTCAGTCGAGAGTCGTGGGGAAAAAATGGAGTAGGATACCGAGACAGGATGCCACGATTCTACGGATACCGAGATTCGACGGCGATGCCACAGTGAGAAGGCAGCTGCCCTGTTCTTCATCGGACCTGACTGTTTTGACTTTTGAAGAGCGATCCGCAGATGAGCGCCGATGTGTTCTGACAACTCGCAAACTTTCCGCCGGATTTTTGTGTTCGTATCGCGTTCAGTAAGTCGTTTTTCTCCTTCGTCGCATGTTACTTTCCGTGTTGTTTGTAAGTGAAATGTGTGCTGCGTTTATTATTGTCAACATTACCGCGTAAGTTTTTTTTAAATTAGCTAGTTTGTGAATACCGATGTGGGGGGCTTTATTGTGCGCTTCGAAGTAGGTTGGTTAAGTTCTCGCCCTCAGCGATGTTGTCAGCATTTGCGTGTGCTATTTTGTTCTTTTCTCGCGTTGTAGTGCGTCAGCTTAACACCCTTTTTTCATTTGCCCTTCGCCGCTGGATTCGCGCAAAGAAATGATGGATTTGTAACACACAAATTTTTATTAGTTGTGAAGTTGTCGCAGACTTTCAAGCTCTTGCCGCAGTCACCTTTTAATTAATAAGTAGGCGATGAACTTTCTGGTAGTTCAAGGTGGTTATGGATCTCGGCTTTATCGAATGTCTGTTCACGTGTACATGTTCATTTATTTCATTTTGTATCAAGCTTCTCTTTTCACTGACTTCCTTTTGAACCTTCGGTGAACTGACAAATCAAATAAGCGCTAACACCTAGGGAGGCTGTGTGCATGTGTTTGTGAGTGGTCCCGTTTCCCCGATTTCTAATATAAGGACGTTATTGAAGGTAATTAGTGTAGGTTCTGTGCAGCTGTTATCTGCCAGCAAGCGGTCAGCAGAACAAAGCGCGAAATGCGAAATTATTTTCGAAACTTGCAGTATCTTTGCCATATGTATACATGCAGAATAAACTTGTGTGTACTCTCAGCTTTTGTACGCTGATTATCCCTGTTGCTTGCCTAAAAGCAAAAGCGTGGGCAACATGCATTTATTTACGTGCACAAAAATCTACCTCACGTTAAACTACACATTCAGTGGAAAATGTTTTCATTTCCAGCGTTAAACGCTGGAAATGAAAGAACGATGGTGCAGCCAACGATAAAGGCTGGCAAAAAATATTGGAGCTGCCAATATTTATACAATGTTGGCGATACGTACGACGAACAGTGTTGGCTACAGCCATCCTTGCCATTATTGGCGATATGTTGGACGGACAATGTTGGCTACAGCCATCCTTGCCATTATTGGAAAATCATTGGCATCCAATATTGGACCAATGCACATTTAGGTGTAGCAAACCCCCAAAAGCCAACGCAGGACCAATATTTCTGCCAATGTTTACCAACATTGTTCCGAGATTGGTCCAATGCCGGCGTGCTGCCTGGGATAGCTTTTATGTAATTATGTTCTCTGAACGAATTCTTCCCTGACCGAATTCTTTGTAGCGACGTTTCTTTAAACTTCCACTTTTTCGTTTCTTTGTTGTTTTTTTGTATTATTTAAATTGCATATTTTAGTTGCAAAATTCTATTGAATATTTGATTCATATTTCAGTGTTGAAGGTTCTAGTTTCAGTTTATTTTAGTTTGTCGCATTTGTTTCCTGTATTACAAGTTTTTGTATTTTGACTTTGAAAAATTGCTGTGTTTGCTTTTTGTCTGTCGTTTCAAATTTGCATTTATGTACAACGGTACGCCCACCTGCTATGGTCTCGACATGAGACTGGCAGTATTGTAAATAAATAAATAAATAAAATAAATAAATAAATTACAGTGCAATTACAAAGAATAACTGAAAAAGCATACATTTCAACTTGTAACCACATTCTCTCCGTTTCAGTGCAACATGGAGAGCCTTACAAGTAGTGTGTGAAGGTGTGACAGATATATTATAGACATTGCATGACAATTCGTACGTGAAGTAAATAGCTGAGACTTTTCACATGCACACATGCACGAGGGCATAAGTGAGTCCTCCATCGCTAGAACACGATACATTTTCTTTTTAAATGAGCTTTCATATTATGTGATGCATTGTGTAATGTGTTGATTGTAGTTATAATCAAAAACAGTTGTCAACCGGGGCTTATTTGCATCTATGTGTCTCCTGTCTTCATCTCAGTCGCGCTGTCTGTATACAAGCATGAAACAACTCGTCCAATTTCAAGAGCTAAAGTTCCTATTACAGTGGACTCACGCAGCTTACGAGAATAAAGAGCACCACCCGAGAAGCTTCTGTAGTACTGGAATCGCAAGCAGTCCACCATGGGTGAAAATGTGGGCCTAAGGCGGCAGATGGACATCATTTCCTTGAAGAATTGCTGCAGTTAAAATACCTATTTCCTACAGGTCGTGCACAGCAACTCGCAAACCTTATTTATTTAACGAACACATCTCTACCAAACCTCGCCACTTAAGCTTTATGGCACTGCCCACATGCAAGTGACTGCTCATAATATTTAAATGAAGCCAGCTGTCTCGTTGCATCACATGAATCTGCACTATTTGGTAACACAGTACAGACTTTACGCGTATATTATAACACTCAGAACATCTATTTTCAAACAAGTATTTTAAGTGACAAGTGCAGTACTAACTGCACACAGCTCAAGACAATCAGTGTTGCACCGCGTATCGAGCAGGTCGCTTTCATTGTATAGCCGTCTAGCCTGATTACTCAGGATCAATCACAATCGCAAATGCACCGCGCCCCGTGTTAACGTTACAGGTAGCGGCACCACACACGCTACGCGTGCTTTATTCGTAGCGTAGCGAACGCATGAGGTCTACTTACATATGCAGCATTAGACTGCGCGATTCTGCACTCCTCTCTCTAAGTGGTTATCAAAAGGAAATCAAGAGAAAAGTGCCGACCCGTAACTGTCTCCTTACGAGGGCACCTCAACAGGTCGGCAGAGGGATGGGGTGGAAGAAGGGGACTGAAAGAGATAGGAAGAAAATAGAGGATGATAGTAAGAAGAGAACCCGCACACGGAAGTAGAGAAGAGATAGGAAAGATGGAAACGGTCAGAGGAGATCGAGGACGGGGTGCGCCGATCTGGCGAGAGCTACACAGCACCGGAGATGACGGACGACACGCCGATCGGCGAGGGCTACGAGGCACAGTCAATCGAGGCGACTCACGGCACTAAGAGTTCGCAGGCGACGAGCCGATCGGTGAGATCTTCACGGGCAGGAGATCGCGGTCGACGCAAAATTGTTCAGCTTGGGTTCCTCGGAGCGAATCCTGCACGCCTAGCGAGAACTCCGCAGCGTATTAGGACGTGATGTGTGCACAAGTACGGCTTGCATACTGTTACACCGCGCAGAAAGAGAGACAAGTAAAGCACCGGGAATAGAGCCATTATTTCGTATTGAACGCGAGCGGCACTTCGCATGTCCATAGGCATGCGTATACGAAATCTGATGAAGCGTGGTGCTTTCATATTCAATTTGGCTAGTGCGGCGCTTTCCACCGAAACATGAGCCACTGAACCCTATCCCTCAAATGTCTACGTGCAAGTATCTCGAAGACGCGCGCTTTTCCTGTGCCGAGGAGAATATTTAACCGCTTTCACAATTACAGCTCATCTCACTGCGCAGCTGCACAGTGTCCCGAGACGCTCTTGCCGCTTTCGCTGCAGCGCTCGCCGCTAGCAGACGACAGGGCGCGGAAGGATACACTTAGATGTGCTCGCCCTCCTGATTGGTTGAGAAGGCCTGTAGCTTCCACAGTGCTGCACGGAACTTCTGGAACAGAGTATATCTATATCACTTAGCTCTCTGAATCCAAACGTAATAATAATTGGCACGCTTTGCAGTGTCATGGGAGCAAAACACGAGCCGCGACGACGAACACGGCTCCACTGGTTAAGTCGGCGCAGCGAATGCAGTGCCATTGCCGTTCGATGGAAAGCATTTTTTCATTCAGCGGCCGTGACAGTGCAATTGCTGGTATCGCGAGTTTCAAGCTGCCGCTGAGTTCGCTGCCGCGTTAGCTCGAGGGTGATAAGCTGTGATTGTTTAGTGAGTGAGACGGCCCGCGTTACACGTGCGCAGTTACGCTCAGCGGGCTCGTCACGTCCGTTGTCTTCCCCCAGTTAATGCATTTTATGTTGCCGCGTTCGCCTGAGGATACACGAGGTCTGGCGAAAAGAAGCACATGCGCTAATGCTACGTTCTCTGAAAGCCGATAACAATTTCACGTCTTTTGGAAGAAAACGGGAAAGCGAACGCCTCAAGCGAAGCACCAAAACACGGCGCAATGGCTTGCCGCCGCTTGTGTCGTCTGCTCCCTCATCCCGTCAAATCTGCTGCTGTGGCTGCTTTGGCGCTGGAGGCAGCGCGCGACTGTGGCGGCTCCTAACGTATGCACGGTGCCCATAGCGGCGAACAGAGCGTCGGCCGTCGATAATATGCTCATGGCTGGGATGCGCCGTCTTTTATACATCACGCATCGAACATTCCAGTCTTATCACTGGTGGTCGCGCAAACTCTGGAATAATCCAGACTACTCGCGTCTTGCGCGCAATCTTAACAAAGCGATCTACCACCATCGCGAAGCTTCTCGAAAACTGCGGCTCGGTCAGCGTCGAACGTTGATAACGGTCCTTGCTGGTGAAACCCGAATACATCAACATAGAACAAGAAGCGGGCGTGGCACCGCTTCTTGTTTTTTGTTTTTTACACCGAAAGAACTTATCGTTCGCTACACAATACGACATTAGTATTAGTCTAATAATAACATCAACCTACTCAAGCAGTCAGTCCTTCCATATGGGCTCGTTCCGCTGAAACCCGCACCATGGCCGCACGTCACCGGGAACAGTGAGCCAATGTAACGCTCAATCACGGCGTTTTACAGCGAAAGCTGTTATGAGATCATTTCAGCGGCCGTTTTTGGCGCCGTAGTTGTCCGCCGCCGCCGGTGTCCGTAACGACTATCGCTCGAAATAAGAAAAAAAAACTAAAGAAAAAATTTCAGGATGGAACGAGGTTCGAACCTGGGCCATCTGCGTGGAAGCCCAGTATTCAACCTCTGAGCCATGTCGGTGCTTGGAGCTGCTTTGCAAAAAGACCCTACACTCTAAGGCAAAAGGGTGTTAAAAGGGTGTGTCGTTCGTCCTTTTGGGGACTAAAGGGGCTGCCACAACCATTAATCCCTTTAAGGACTAACGGCACCGGGTCTAACAGTTAGTCCCCACAATAGACTAACATTTAGTCCTCACATTTACACCTTACCGGGCAACTGTTAGTCCCCACAGATCACCTCAATGGACTAACATTTGGTCCTCACATTTACACCTTACCGGGCAACCGTTAGTCCTCGCAGTTGCACCTTGCAAGGACCAACGGTCGGTCCACTCAAACGCTCCATTCGGATGAACTTTTTATCCCAGGGATGATTTTCTACAGTTACTCTCCTCAAGACTTAATACTTTTTTCGCGTGTCTCTTTCCGCGGTGACCACCGAATGCCGCGGAAAAGAACACGCAAAAGAATATTTAGTCATGCCTATGTCACTGCTTTCGCATTCAATGCGACAACGAAAGACAAAAGTGAGACATTGAAACGTTTTATTTTTTTTATACATATGAAGTTTCTGCTTTCTTCCATTGAATTCCTTACAAAATGTCCAATACATGTTCAGCCGCGTTGTCATATCTCGTACAGTCCTTTCTGTGAAGCTGCTCCAACGGAAGCGATAGATGGCAGGCGTTGTACGCGCCAGGGCGCACAGCATTTTGCTCGTTGTGGGCAACGGCTTCATCCTGCAAAGCACAAAAATATTGCAAATATTTAGTCAAGTGACAGCGAGGGTGAAGACGCACGCACTGTGCAAATACGTGCAATGTGAACTAAAACACGCCTGAAACATGGCACGCAAATAATTTCACCCCTGCGAAGCAGAAAAATATTGCAAATATTCTGCGACACGTCACAGAAGGGATGAAAGACGCACGTACATGACAAATACGTGCAAGGTGAAATCAGAATCAGAAATCGTTTTATTTAGTTATCGAATCAATTAAAAAATTTGTGTATACAGAAGCAGGTCCCATAGTCAGAGACTGAATCGGGACCTCCTACAGTCGTGAATATAGAAACAATTAACTGGTGAAGCAAACAGTGGTGCAGAAAACAGGTAATAAAATACATCGCAGGTAAAAAAGAAAAAAAGGAGTTTTACTGAAGAAAATCATTAGCAGAAAGTAGCAACAAAAGCTGAAATTAGACAACATAAAAAATAGAGGTAATTCAACTCTCCTAAACAGTTTTCAGATAATTACCATGGTGAAAAATGTTAAAAAATAAACTACGATAAAGAAAACTAAACAGAGACATCTGATATCAGCAATGTAGGATGATGATGCGACGCTGCGTTAACATTAGGTTGTGAGAAGGCACGAAAGGGAGCGGGAGTAATAGAAGTGACCAAAACTATCCAGATTATGGAATGGATGACAGGAAAGTTTTCATATCTTTTTTGAATATGCCGATTGATTCCGAGGTTTTTATTCCTGAAGGCATAGTATTCCAGAAATAGATTCCAGTGAAGTGGGCTGTTTGTTTGCCATAGTTAGTATTAACTATAGGTAAGATAAAATTGTGATTTTGTGCAAACCTTGTCAAGTTTGTATTCTCTAGACTTGATGGAGGGATTATAAACAAAAGAAGCTGATTTCTTATTTGCTTGAGAACGAGTATTGCTGGATTATATTTGAAAGTGTTTTCGATTGTTAGGATGTTGTTGGCATGTAGGAGTGCTTTAGCATCACTGCGATAATGACTGTAATTATTCTAATAGAGCGATTTTGCATAGTCTGAAGGGAGACGAGATGACTGCTGTAGGTATTGCCCCAAGATGTGATACAGTAATTAATATGAGAATGAATAAAAGCGTAGTACAATGAAAGAAATGTGGGTTTGGAAAATATATCGCGGGATTTAATTAGAACACGTATGCCGCAAGCCATTTTTTTCGCAGGTATGCAACATACGAATGAAATTTCAAATGACGGTCCAGTTTAATTCCCAAGAAGGTCGCCTCATTGTCTGCTTCAATTGCGAATTGATTTAGAAATATTGGCGGAACATATTTATGTTCACATTGGTGAGAGTGGAAAACAACAAATTTCGTTTTAGTGGGATTTATTTGTAATTTATTATGGATACACCAAGCAGTCAAGCCTGAAAGGTCATGATTTAGTTTCTGTGTCAGAGATTGGAGGCATTTATCATTGTTAACAATTGTTGTGTCGTCTGCATACAGTAAACATTCTGGACTGGTAAGGCAAGATGGCAAATCATTTATGTATATAATGAAAAGAAGTGGGCCGAGAATAGAACCTTGAAGTGCTGCTATATTTGTTATTTTAAGTATAGATTTATGACCTAACAGACTGACAACTTGGCTTCTATTGAGTAGGTAGTTTTTTATTAATAATAGTGCAGGATCAGTTACGCCCATTGCTTGAAGCTGCATAAAAAGAATGTGGTGTTTGATAGTGTCGAATGCTTAAATAAAAACACACGTCTAAAATATGGCATGTAAATAATTTCACCGTGATGTCATACGTCATCAAATACGCATTTCAAGCCACACAGCGCAACAAACACTTCAAGTGCGGCGGCCGCAGCCATCACGCCGCGGCGCCGCCAACTTCCGTGCCCCAACAAGCCGGCGAGTTTTTTGCGAGCGGCGTCGTACAACTCGAGCAAGCCCGTCAGCCGCAACAGCCGCCAGCGAAATTCGAGCAGAACAGCGCGCGAACGCGAAGCCGACGCCACGAAAGGCGCCAGGCTGCTAGCGAGCGAGCGAAGGGGACGCCGACGATAACGGCGTCCAATTTCCACCAAATTCTTCGAGCGCGCACTAGTACAGTACAGCGAGCGAAAGCGGGGTCGACGCCTCGAACGGCGGCAAGCTCCTTACGAGCGGGCGTCGAGGAAGCCGAAGGTCACGGCGACCAATTTCCGCAGAGTTCCGAATCGCAGATAATGTCGGCTAGCTGAAGCTGAAGCACCCGCCAACCCATGCCAGTGCATTTCAAGCGCGCGGCATACAATCGAGCTCGTTGCTAGCGCACAGCGTTTCGGACGAGTCGCAAAACAGCGGCGAGGCCTCTTCCTAATATTGCTAATATCGCGAGCTTGCAGCTCATCACCTTGGTGAATCATCGGTGAGCGAACATCCGGCCAGGTGACGACAACGGCGGCCAATATCAAAGCACAGGCCAGCTCATGCCCAAGCCGGCCCTCGCGGTACATTTCGTGCGCGCGATATACAACACGATCGAGTCCGTTACCGATAATCGCGATCAGTTTCGGGCACGCGATAGGTACGGCAGAATAAAAAACGACCACTTACTTGTGAAAAAATCCAGCGCCAATTTGTGCCCCGAGTCAGATTGAAGTCCGATAGGCCAACAGTCTTCTCGGCCGTCATTCCTAGCCGGTGGCGACGTAGTGCCGTGACTGCGCTGGAGATATACAGCGCGGCGTCGCGACGTGTCGAGAGCAGCTCCAGACTTCGTGGGTGTGGCGAAACGTAAAAGCAGCACGACACACTCATCCACGCATACGTCTGTATCAAAGGCAACGAGCCGTAGGTCCTAGATCGGCGAACTCCGAGCGCGACTTAACCGGCGACACTCCAGTTCGAACATAAGATGGAAGACTGACCCGAGCGAGGAGGACGATTAGCTCCCTTGACAACGGTTTGTACACGGAACGTATCCATGCACACGGCCTCCATCTCCCGCGCCGTTCATCCCTTTGCAGACTAACTGAATTGCACACGGCACGCATCCCTCTCCGCTTGCTCCTAAGACGGTCTAACCGTTCATCTGCGCGCCTCTTGGGCTCCGTTACTCCTCGTTCGGGTAATTTTGCCTTAGAGTGTGAGCGATAGCGACCGCCGAGGAGGTTGTACGAAAGCCGCCTCCAATATTCCCTTGCAACGAAGCTTGCACTGATAATGAACCTCAATTTCTGAGAGTTTGCCAAGTGATTCGATTTTGAGCTCATTACATCAAGCCCACGGTTTTCAAGATCAAATAGCCTGGCCGAAAACGTAGTGCGAATAGTGAACCACGTCATGAACAAGGCAACGAATTTTCACGACGATGTTTGGCTAGGAATCTTATCGTATCGGGTGTCTGCCGTAGAGGATGGCCTTTCACCTGCCCAATTGTTCAGGGACGCCGCTTGCGCGCCAATGTTCCAGAATAGAGCACAGAGCTGGGATGCCCAGTAGCCAAGCGTCAACATCAGGCGAAGGGCAAGACGCTGCACCCTCTACGGCAAGGAAACGCTGTGCGTGTTCTGGACGACAACTGCTCACGCAAGGCCAGAGTGCTTCGGGGAGTGGCTCCCTGGTCCCACATTGTGGAGACAGAGGATGGAAGGTTTCTTAGGAGGAATAAGCAGCCCCTGCTTCAAACACACGAAAGATACCACGCGATGGAGGAAGACAACAGCGCCACTGGAAAGAGCCTACAAAATGATAGGTAGGAGCATCAGCTTCTGCAACATGGTCCTAGTGCACCATGCTTCAGTGGCGCAAGTCTCGTAACTTCACTTCCTGACTCCCTCTTGTAAAGTACTGCTTTTATTGTTTCTTTATGTGAAAGAACATGTATTGTACTTAGCTGTTTGGATAGCAAACGCACTGACCGCAAGCCGCGTTCTACCTTCCCCGAAAGCACCTACCCACGTGTGCCATCTTGTCCGAAGCTATATAAGCGAGTCAAATAAAGACATCAGTGTTGTTCGTAGCGCAACCAACCGATGTGTCGTTTGATTTAGACGCTCACGCAGATGCTCGCACAGACGCCTATGTTACACCAGCGTCTTAGAAAGGCGTCAAGATCATGAGCTTCGAGCATCTACAGAAGGAATTTTTTTGGACTCTGGTAACAACGGCGCACGGGACCGTAACCGTATCAAGCCACAAGTGCATCGGACAAACTACAAGTACTCACAAAAAATACGCACTTATAATCTGTCCCATTGCAGTGCTGTAGAACCTGCTCCCAAGCAAGTAGCATCGGGACCATAAAGTTGTGTCATTATATCCCATAACCGCTGTAACAGCTGAGACAGAGATTAGCTTTAACAAATGGGCAGTCTGTCTCCAGCGATAATCCTACATACAAAAACGCATTATTCTCGGCTTCCTACACGCACAATTTTGTCCTTCCGGGTCTTCTTGTGGCTTTTCAAGTTAATAGACCAGAAATTAAGAAGAGCTATGAGAATGAGAACTAAGGGACATCAGAATATCTGGAACTTTCATCACCACATATCTCTTATTGTTTTTTTTTGTTTATTTTTTGTTTATTTTTACAACCCCCACAAATAGAATGGGGTGGCGAACTGTCTTTCAATATTTATTCTACTCTTTTATGACAGTATTTCGAGCGTTGCGCGATCCAAATATTCTTCGTTACAGGCGATATCGCTGCGGCTCCTGTGTTGTCGATTTCGTTATAAAACGAATAAACGTGACCCAAATGAGGCGCGACCAAGGAAAGTTCGTATGCAGTTCGCTGTTACCAATGATTCTATATCAGTGTTCGTTAAACGGAGGTTCAATTTATAAGTCACTTGATTGACTAACTGTAGGAAAAACTACACTATCTCCCTCTAAAGGGAACTATGTGTGGATGCGAAGCAGCGGGGAGATATTTCGCTTCAGCGAGAGTTGATGTAATTTTTTTTGATGAGCTGGCTCGCCAGGTTCTTAAGCTGGGGCAAAGTCCCGCGCCGTAGCTGCATCCGTACATTCGAAACGTTGTGAATTGCGAAGAGGAAAGCTACGCGCGTCGTGTCTTACCTCTAGCCTGGCCGTTAATTCTCACAAGGCGAGCGGGGAACGCTTTCGACAGGCGCACGAGAGGGGGGAGCATAGGAAAGGAGAGAGAGGGGGAGGGGCGCGCATGCCCTGGCGCTCATCGCGGCGTTGCGCAGGAGAGAATCAGGCGCGTGAGAGGGGGGAGCGTAGGAGGGCGCTCATTGCGGTGTTGCACAGGACAGAATAAGGCGCGCGAGACGGGGGGGGGAGCGTAGGAAAGGAGAGGAGGGGGTGGAGAATGCGCATGCGCAGTAAGGGTGGTCACGCCACACACCACCGGATTGAACTCCGCCATAAGCTGCTTCGCATCTAAAACAAACAACGAAACCATGGCAATTGCTACTTCAATGCTACATAAATCAACGACAATCAACGATTCAATTAACGGCAATGGCCACTCAATGCATAGGTCAACATGCGAAGAATACTCATGAGCCGCCACACATTTGCTGATATACGGCTCAAAATTAACGACGGTTTGTAGAGCGCATGGTGCCTTTAGAAAAGCAGCAATCACGTCTTTCAAAAAATGGTTGGATATTAGGAGTGAATGTATACATATAGGAACGAGATCGCGCGAGCGGTGGACTGTCAATGGAGCCAAATGTAATGGGGCGCACCTAACCCGTCAATCTGAAAGTCTCCCTGCTGGATCCGGTTTCATTTCGAAGCTTTGGCTACCTACGCGAACAGCTTTACTTGCACTGTGGACAACGGAAATTACTGCAAGAGACAAAATCAAGTTTCCCCTCCATCCTTTAAGCAACCGTTTACAAGACAAAGCAATTGATTCGAATCTTGCCGCCCAAATTTCTCATACGAATTCCAACTCCCCAAATGGTATGTCACCAATCAATGAACAGGTTCAATCCAAGGAGGTTTAACCTCCTTGGTTCGATCAAAAGAAACACTGACATCCAGGGCAACGAATGAAGAATTATTACCTAATTAATTAATTAATTAATTAATTAATTAATTAATTAATTAATTAATTAATTAATTAATTAATTAATTAATTAATTAATTAATTGATTGATTGATTAATTCAACATCTACGAAGTATCTGATTTTGCAGTTGAGTCAGTTACGCGTAAGCGTGCATTTTCATTGTAGGCTGCGGCTGATGAGCGGCATGCCCAATGCCTCTTTCATCATCGTAACATTCGTCAGCGTCTGTAACGGCCCCAGAGCAGCCGCATCCCGGTGCCGCAGAAACGCGTCAGCAGTAATTTGCTCAAAACTTAATTTTTCTGGTGTGTACAATCATTCACTTCGGCATTATATCGTGTCCAAAAGAGGACTTTCAAATGCGCCAGCTTTTCTACGTACACTCAGCTAGAAGCCTGTCCGCCCGTCCATGCTTTCGTCACGTAAGACGATAATCGTCATAAGTAAATAAATTAATCAAACAAAAACAATTTTCTTGCTGTTGGGTATTGTAAAGAGACCACTTTCGAAAGTGATTGGCTGAACAACTGGGCAAAACGTCCACGCTTGTAAAATATTCTTATATCTGAAACGAATGAATGCTTTGTACCTGCGGTGCAAAAACAAATGTAAAAGTGCAGCATTTTATTTTTCTAAGGCCCTAAATGAAATATACTGTGGTTGCGGGAAAAAACCCCTCTGTGAGACAAGACGTAAAGCCGACATGGACTATTCTAACCACAAGGAATGTTTGACCATTGGGATAATTTCATGCAAAACTCGCATTTTGTCGGTCGAGGCGTGCGTAGTCTGGGAGCCGTCCGAGACCCTGACAATCGTCATAAACAACATTCCGGCAGATCCCACGCATTGCGGGAATCGATTCTTTTGCGAAGCATTCAACGAGTCCTAAACGACAGATTCAAACGAAATGTAGAAAGTATGCGGACAGTCACGTCGTCATGGCAACTGGGAGACATTAGGTCCTTTTATCACGCACAGAACCTGCGTTTCATACATCAGGTACAACGCTATGGAAGCTAGCGAGATATGCTGCAGTAGATGCGTTCGCATCAAGAAATAACGCAACGATTTTGCCACCCGTAATGTGATCTTTCGTTTGATTTTTTGCATCGTGTAATAAATGAAGGTGCTTTGTGCCCGCGAAATAGACAAACCCCGTTTTTCATCTTGTTGTCAATAGGTTGTTCTACATCGCTTCCCATGTCATTGCTTCTCGTATTGTGGCCTCTGCGACTGGTTCCCTGCGTGGAGCTGGAACCAATCACGGAGGCCACGTTTACAACGACGAAATCCAAGCGCCAGACACTGGACTTAAACATTTTTCAGACCGACATTCTTGCATAGCTTCCACAGCGTTGTACCAAATGAAAGAAACAGAGTATGTACCTATGTTTTCGTGCGTACACCTAAAAAGAGCGCGAGAAGGATGTAACTTCAGTACCTTCTAAAATTGTGGTCGTTCGGTGACGTCACATGAAATCATGCGCTAACGACGAAAGTCAAACGGCTCAGCGTGCTAATGACCGCATACTTGAGCCTTCGAACAAGGCTCAAAAACACAAGCTACAAGTAGTCAATCATCTCTTCATTGTAACAATCGTGGTTGCCAGCCATCCTTTAAAGATATGACTTCCCTGTCCAAATACCACAATGAACGCGCGTTTTATTTCAGAAGCTTATCACATCCTCAATAGTGGCGAGGAATTTGTATGCGTCAAATCTATTTCCGTCCTTCCGAGGGAGATGGAATTCATGTCCTCATTGATCTCTTTATTGCCTCTGCGCAGGTTAAGTATTCAATTTTCGGTTGTTTCATTGCGATAGTGGTGAAGTATATATACGCTGACCGAATGAATATACACAACTGGCTGTTAATCAGCGCGGGGGTAGCGTATCCTTTCTTGTCCCGTCTTTTACAGCGAAAGCGGTTATGAGATCAGTTCAACAGCCGTTTTTGGCGCCATAGTTGTCCGCCGCCGCCGCCGGTGTCCGTAACCACTATCGCGCGAAATAAGAAAAAAAAACGAAATAAGAAAATAATTCCAGGATGGAACGGGGTTCTAACCTGGACCCTCTGCGTGGGAACCCAGTGCTCTACCTCACAGCCATACCGGTGCTTGAAACTACCTTGCAAAAAGACAAAAAACGGCAGGAAGGTCAGACTTGCTCTTGGTAGCCTACCGCCTAAACTATTAGCGAAATGGAACAGCATTCTAGAAAGCGCGTCTTTGTCATTAATAGATATTTTAAAAGAACATTGCGGATATCAGTTTGCTTTAATCACCAACCAACTTAATAGCTTTAAACTATCTGAAGAGGAAACTGAAGAACTGGCCCAGTTCGTAGAACGTAGAAAAGATAAATTTCTGATCAAAGAAAAGCGCAAACAAAATCATGCTACGAACTCTGCCCTCAATAATTCGATGAACACGGTAGAAAGCTGCGTCATCCAAGCCCAACACCCAGAGCGCCGTAGCGAAGTGGTAGACATATCACAAAGCTTAAGTCCAGTCGATATTGATCTGCTCAAGCGCGGCCTTACATTTTGTCCCACAAACAATGCAGTGAACGAGTACGAGCTGCACAAAGATATAACTGAGTTTTCAAGACGTTTTCGCATTGTCACAAATTAGCGTGTTATAAAGCGCGCGCGCGGCCGCTTTCAGCTGGCTACGAGACAGAACGGCGCGAACCACACGCCCAAGAAGCGCAAAAGACGAAAAAACAAGCATCAAAAGACGCCGGCGCGCCGCATCCTCCTCACCCACTCGAGCCAGACGCCGTCGACACGATCGAACGCCCGGCAAAGCCTGGATGGTTCTAGAAGGAAGGGGGGACGCATCCCCGAGCGGTGCCGCCGCGATTCGAACCTACGAGAAAGCTCTCGCCCTTTCTCTGGCCTCAGCTGTACTGCACGCCGAAGAAACATCCCGACGCTTCTAGAAACCGGCACAGTGTGTCCAAAGTAGGGAGAAAGAGCCTTGAGACGTTGATAGTGCTTGCGAACGATTTTTGAGTGTTGCACCGCGTTCTCGCTAACCTGTGTACAGAGAGTGTTATGGAATTCGAAGTTAGGCAGATATTTTGTGCACGCGGCTAGGTTTTGTTTGACGGGCATCATGGATCTCGAAAAATTAGTTGCCCTTGGTGAGAAGATGGGTTTGTCTGGGGCCGAACTACGAAAGTGGGTTAGCCAAAAGGAAAAAGAAGAAAGAGAGAGGGCTAAGGAAGAAAAAGCTGCAGAACTCGAAAGAGAGAGGTTGGCGGCTGAGAGGGCGAAGGAAGAAAGAGAACAATTGAAACTGGAGCTGGAGAGAGAGAGGCTAGCAGCTGAGAGGGAGAAAGAAGAAAGAGAGGCGCAGATGGCTGAGAGAGAAAGGCAACGGCAGCACGAATTGGAACTCGAACGGCTCCGTTTGCAGCAGCGCATAGAGACTCCCGTGCAAGCTAGAGTGGAGAGCAGTGAAAGGGAAGATCATAGCTTCCGTTTGAACCCAAGCAAACTGCTTGTGGCGTTTGATGAGAGGAAAGATGACCTTGATGCATACCTGCACAGGTTTGAGACAATAGCTAGAAGCCAAAGTTGGCCGGAGCAGCAATGGGCAACAGCTTTGAGCACTTGCTTGAGTGGCGAAGCGCTCAGTGTGTACGGTAGGCTGACACCTACCGATGCGGCTAATTACACGAGAGTGAAAGCTATTTTATTGAAGCGATTTAGATTCACCGTGGAAGGCTTCCGTGATCGGTTCCGTACAGGAAAGCCAGCTGATGGCGAGACGGCAACGCAGTATGCCGCGCGGCTCAGCCATTATTTTGACAGGTGGATCGAACTTTCAGAGACGACACAGGAGTACGGTGAGCTTAGAGAGCTTCGTATCAGAGAGCAATTTCTCACCAGTTGCCACCCGAGCCTGTCGATGTATCTGAAAGAGAGGAAAGCTAAATCGCTTGACGACATGCTTGAGTTGGCCGATCAATTCTTGGAAGCACAAGGTGGCACGAATCTAGCCAAAGTAAAAAAGGAAGTTCACGAGGAGTCGAAAAAATCGGCACCTGACAAAAAGAAGCGTGCACCGGAGAGTGTTCCGCGATGCTTTCTATGTAACCGGGTGGGCCATCGCGCTAACAGTTGTCGGACTAACTTCTCACGCCCCAGTGTGATGAAGTGTTTTAAATGTGGTCAGACTGGGCACAAAGCAGACGCATGTCGAAGCGATGCGAGTAAAGCCCATCAAGCAGCTTGTGCGTATGCCCCGCCAAAAGAGGAAGCAGAGGCGATCAATGATGAATTGGCCGATGTGAAAAGTGGGAAGAAGATGCATTTCATTGGTGCTGCGATGACAACAGACACAACGAAAGAAATGCCGACAGTTAAGGGGAAAGTTGGTGGAAAGGAAGTCACGGTATTAAGAGATAGTGGGTGCTCCACTGTTATCGTACGAAAGAAATTGGTCCGAGAGAGTGACTTCACAGGCAATTCCACCCCGGTTCGCTTGCTTGATAGTTCCATTCGAATGCTTCCCGAAGCCAAGATTGAAGTTGAGACCCCTTACTTCAGCGGGGGTGTTACTGCCCTGTGCATGGATAACCCCCTGTTTGACCTAATCGGGGGAAACATCGATGGAGCTCGAGGGCCATACGATCCTGGACGTTTGGGAGAAGCCCCAAAGATGGAGCCCTCGTCAGTTCAGGAACCGTGACGAAAAGAAACCGCGGAAGAGAATCTCAGGAAAGATGTCACCGGAGCTCAAATTGAAGCCGAGGTGTCAGAGAACGGCAACAATGCGGCACCAACGGTCGCTGTACCGCCAGTGAAGACGCGCCGAGCAGGTGACATTGCAACTGAGCGGCCACCATCATCTGCGGCTCAAAAGATGACGAAGGTGGTCGTCCAAGCAAAACACGACGGCGCGCAGAAGTCGGCGAAGCACCGCGAACGTTCTAACGAACGCGACCACGCCTTGCCGGTGTCGAATGTGTCGACGGCAGCAGAGACGCCCCCTCCGGCACCGTCAAATGGAACGGCTCGCAAGAAAAAGAAGACGAACAAAAAGAGAGCGAGCGAGCACCGAAAGAAGGAGCGCAAGCGCGACACGATGATGACAGGATAGGGTGTTGGAATTGAGTTTGTTTGAAGTGTTTTGAATGTGTTGTATTATTATACCCAGTGTCGAGTGTGTATGGCTAGTGAGCCCAAGTGTTACTTGCGTTATTTTATGTGTATATTGCTATTGATATAATTGTATATGCATTATAATTGCAGAGCTTTGTGCGTTCGCATTGTTTATATGAAAGCTATGTTGGTGTTTTGTACTTATGTACTTGTGTTTATCTTTCATATGTTGTGACATTGAAATTCCCTGGAATTGTATTAAGAGTTCTATTATGAATGTGACGCGCATTGTGTGTGGACTGAGTTATGGACTCTGTATGTGGGACATTTTTGGATGTGTATGTGCGCGCTAATTTGTGTTGTTTGAATATTATGTGATAATATTCTTGAAGTGGGGGGCAGTGTCACAAATTAGCGTGTTATAAAGCGCGCGCGCGGCCGCTTTCAGCTGGCTACGAGACAGAACGGCGCGAACCGCTCGCCCAAGAAGCGCAAAAGACGAAAAAACAAGCATCAAAAGACGCCGGCGCGCCGTATCCTCCTCACTCACTCGAGCCAGACGCCGTCGACACTATCGAACGCCCGGCAAAGCCTGGATGGTTCTAGAAGGAAGGGGGGACGCATCCCCGAGCGGTGCCGCCGCGATTCGAACCTACGAGAAAGCTCTCGCCCTTTCTCTGGCCTCAGTTGTACTGCACGCCGAAGAAACATCCCGACGCTTCTAGAAACCGGGGGAGAAGGGATAAAAGCGTGCAATCGACGACAGGCAGTCAGTGAAGGGAGTCGGCAAGTCAGCGAAGGAGTGAGCGAGTCAGTCGGCCCGGTGATGGTGATGTTATGCGAAGTGTGGCTCCGTTAGCCAAAGAAGACGTGTTTATGATGGTGTGCGGTCGGCCGATCGTCAATTTGGAAGAATTGGATGACGACGCCGTGTGAGCCGTGACAAGTCACGACGACGGTTGAGCTACGACGATCAACGCTGGAGCTGGCGTGAGTGTTTCCTTGAAGAGAAGCATTCGATTACCGTCCAAGTATTGTGGACTGGATACGCCATTATCTATTCAGGACTTTAACTGTCGTTGAATAGTTGTAATGCATGCGATTGCATTCGTAGCGTGTGATCTCTTTGTTTAGCTCCCGTTGTGTAAACATCATCTGAATTATATTGTGAAGTTGTAACTGGTACCAGCCGAGTGTGCATGTGTTTGTATTACTTGTATTGCCTTAACTGAGAATATATTTCGTTTTCGTTTGTGTTATCGACTCTCGGCTCTGACTCGGTCTATGGACCACAACCGGCGTTCGCTGGCGCACCAAAGGACCAACTCTAAATTGTCCGCGCTTTCGTGGTGCGTTTTCGGAGGGCCGTGACGCCAGCCCTTAGAATCCGCCCGGCGATGGCAGTCCCCATTAACGGGATTAGTGACACGCATCAAGGAATTCTTTTTTGATAAGGCAGATACGGAAGACGTAAGCAATGACTTTTTGCGTCCGCCAAGCACTTGGACACCAGATACAGAACAATGCCAAGAGTTAGATCAATATATAAAACTAGTCTCAAGGGAAATTCTGAGCACAGCTATACGGAGTCGAAAACCGAAGAACATAACTTACGCAGAACACGAGGTTTTACAACAACTTTCAAACAGAAAGGACGTTGTCATAAAACCAACGGGCAAGGGTGGTAGTATAGTAATCTGGCCTATAGAAAAATATAAAAACGAAGCTATCAGACAACTCAGCAACAACACGCACTATCGAAAATTAGCCTCGGAGCCGACTCAAGAATATAGTAATAGCATACAACATACGATCACGGATATTTGAGCCAGGGAATTAATCACATACTCTGAGCACCGGTTCCTGATGCCTAAAAACAAGCAAGCAGGCCACTTCTACCTTCTTCCGAAGATTCATAAGGTGTCCACAGATGAACTGTTTATCGCGTAAATCGCGGGCAGGCCTGTAGTATCTAACAATTATGGACCTACTGAGTCGCTATCAACATTTCTAAATCATCATTTATCTTAAATACCATCTAACCTACCGCCTTTTGTTCAAGATACACCTCATTTCCTTCGAATAATAGATTCCATTAACGAAACACAAACACTCTCGGATCAGGCCATTCTGGTAACATTAGATGTCTGCTCCTTGTATACGAATATACCTATTGCTGAAGGAATTGAAGCGGTCTGAAAATCACTCATAGAAAACAAGCAAGCACATAATGCTCAGGTTTACCTATCGTTACTGAAGCTAGTCTTGACGCTAAATTATTTTGAATTTGTTTCGTGCTACTACCTGCGAACGTTCGGCACTAGTATGGGAACCCCTTTTGCGCCAACATACGCCAACATTTTTATGGGACAGTTAGAATCAGAGCTGTTGGAGTCATATCCAGTGAAGCCTTCCACCTATCTCCGTTACATAGACGACATATTTATCATATGGGAACATGGCGTAAGTACACTAAACGCATTCATTGACCACTGTAACAAGTTTCACTCTAGTATTAAATTCCCCATGCACCATTCTTCCAGTGAATTTAACTTCGTAGAGACAACGGTATCTATGAAGCAGAAAAATTAAAGACGACGCTTTACAGAAAACCAACATACAGCCAGCAATACCTAAATTACACTAGTCATCACCCGCGACACTGCAAACAAGGAATATTTGTAGGACAGGCGAGGCGTATAAGAAGGGTCTGTAGCGATGACAGTGACTACGTTAACCACTTCAGCAACCTAAAGGAAACATTATTTAAAAGAAATTACCCGCATGATGCTCTAAACAAGGTCTTCAACGAAGCATGTGAACTAGATAGGAAATCATCACTAGCTCAAAAGGCCCCCGTAGCACAGCCTAGCCAGCCGCCAGCATTTATAACCAAATACTCAAATGCGCTACCAAACATAAAAAAATTGGCCGCGTATCTGCGTGCTTCGCTGCAAATGTCGTCTAAAGACGATAGAAGAGGCGCTGCGTGAGATATGGACGCCATCTGGCAATACGTCGGGAAACACGAGTGCTGTGTTGCGGGCTGGTAGTCCCGGCGCAGCGGCAGGCAAAGACCGGCGGTGACCAACGCGACCGGTGGGGACGCCGGCCAGCCCGAACACGCTGTTTGGCGCGATGCGCCGAAGGAGAGGAATCGTCCGCACTCAACGAGTACTCTCCACAAACTCTCTTACTTACACGTCGCCTGGGTAAAACAGGAATGCCAGAGCGGCGCCCCCTGTCATTCGTACAATGCAATACTGAACCGAAACCGAAACACAACATGAGCTTGTGCAGAGGGCACGGAGGAAGACAAGTTTCAGCGCAGTCGCATTTTCAGCGCACCTTAAGAAACTAGGGTTGTAACATTGTAGGGCGAGTAGGGCCAGAAGGACCGTCACGACGAAAACCTGCCTCCTCAGTCGTATTCGCCTGGAACGTTGGTGAGGCTTCGCGTTCCCTCCTCCGCTCCAGGCCTTTCCACAAAGCTACTGCCTAAGTACGAAGGCCCCTACCGCGTCCTACGTCAAGCATCCCCAGTTAACTATATGATTGAGCCTGTTCAATCATCTACGGACCGCCGTCGTCGCGGCCGCGAGACTGTTCACGTCGATCGACTGAAGCCGCATTATGACCCACCAGTTGTACCTGTTCCTTAGGTCGCCAGGATGGCTCCTTTTCCGCGGGGGAGTGATTTGTAACATGGTAGGGCGCAGACAAGAACGCCTGCGAAAGAAGAAGACGAAGACGGTTGTTGTTGGCGCTCGCGCTTGCTCGGCTTGGACCGCTGATCGCTTCAGCTGTGGCAATCTTTTAATAAACGCGTTACTGTCTCAACGTTAAACGAATACCATCAAGGTCTTTAAAATTGCGCATCTATGTATTTTCTGTTAAAGGAACACACCGCCTAATACTTACCTAGTGATGTTGCGCCTCAGATATGCGTAATGTTTGCTTTTTGATCAACAATTTACACAAGTATGAACCTAGTCAGCTGTTCACGATGGCTGGCCCTTGGGCAAGTGGTTCAACTTTGGCCGAGTGGCTGAATCGAGGGACGTGCCGACAAACAGAAAGACAGACAGAAGGACAGAGAGAAAGACAGACCAAAATTTCTGCGTCTAAAATCCCCAAGAAAGACTATCGTCTTTAATAATATCCTCCGTAAGTATTACCCAATACTGGCAAGCAGAGTCATACCTTATTCACAAGTTCAATACACTCCAGCCAGCAGGTATTAACGTTTCTAAGGGGGCTCTTGAATCTATTCGGTATGGTACACACACAACGAAAACGAATGATAGTTAGTCGCTTCTTATAGGCATTTCGAACCTACTATTGTTAATATGCCACGTGCTTCCATTGACAATCATTCAGCAAAACGTACACCATCCCGTCTCTGCCCCCCCCCCGCCCCACCCCCCTTTTTGTTCCTTTTTTTTCGCGTTCCTTATGACTGACCCAGTCGTCACGGTGGCCTCTCCCCTCTGCCCCATTCCTTCTCCCTTCTGGTGGAGAGAAAACGAAGCACATACACACGATAGCTAAGGAAATCAGTTCCAGCCTTGAAGAATACAAGTCCACTTGTCGAAACGTCAGCTCCAGCACCAACCCCCTGTTTACAGATTTTCCCTCGCAAAAAAGACGCTATAAAGGCTTCATGTCTGGAAGGAACCACACTACTCTATGTAATATAGCGCGATAGAAGAGTGAAATAACAAACAGGCGTCACACGGCGTGAATTCTGTAACCAGGCCTCACACAATGCGAATTGCGCAACGAGTAGGTTGTTGAATGCTTCCAACCCATTACAGAGGGCTGTGCCATAATTATTCATCGTCATCAGGCACAACATCAACAAAGCGCGCATAATGCCTTGCATGTTTTTAGCGGGTAACGCAGCTCTCCGTTCAATGACGGAAAATGGCATAGTGGCTGCTTTTCTACTTCACAGAAATTATGATGAGTAATAGCGTAGTGGGTTCCTCGCAAGTGCACTTGTATTGGTTGCCAAGGAAGCCCATAACCACATGATCCATTTCCGCAGGGTCTCAATAAAGTTCTTCCCCCCTCTCTCTCCCTATTCCTCACGTCAACGCATGTTATATTGCATTGTGGGAGAGCGTAATAACAACCGGCCATCACACAATGCGATTTGCTTAACTGGTGAGCCGTTTAGCCCTTCCAACCCGTTACATAAGGCTGAGCCACAATTCTTCATCAGTCGTCGCGTGAACAAAGTGCACATAATGCCTTACAGATGTGTAGCTCGTGACTCGTTTCTGCGCACAATGAAGAATAATGGCGTTGTAGGTGCTTCCCAACTTCACAAATACTGTGATGTATGGTGTAGTGGGTACCTTGCAAGTATACTTGTGTTAGTAGCCTCAAGAGAGTTTACAATGAGCTCTAGAAAAGCCGCTTTTACAGCTTTCGCTGCGACTGTGCTGCGCTTTCCGCGCAGGCCTGGCGTTTTTTAATGCTGTTTTTGCACTCGTAATCAGGAACCAACCAGCCCAATTGCGTGCCCTACTGAACTTCGGACGTAGTAACGAAGCGGCTTGAATTTACTAGTCGCACTATAAAAAGTGCATCTCGAAAACAATGCCTGCAGATCAGCTCACATTTCCCATACAAAAGCATATGCCCCTTCAATGACATACGTAGGGTCGGAGAGTCGTTTCATGGCACTGCAGTGAAAAGTGCTGGTCGCAAAACAACGGAAAGGGGACACGTAGTTACTCTACGGTACTTTATGGGGCCGCAGTTGTTCGCATGCGTTCGAGAGTGTGCTGATCAGCCTGAGGGCCGCCACAGTATTCAACACAGCGTATACTCGAAAAATGATATACCATACAGTGTGCTCCATCATAGTAATAAAAATAAATTTTGGTATACTAAGTGACATATATTCGGGTAAACGGTCATATCGTTCCAGGAAGCCACGGGCTTATGCTGAAAGCCTAGACATATTAACTAGCTGTATCTGGCCCTCGGGATTTGGCCTTAGCAGGTTCTTTCACTGGTCGTTGGTTGATTTATGGATGGGCATGGTCAGTAGGTTCTTCTCTGTATACCAGACCATGTGATGCAGGTTTGGCGCACTGCAGAGTACGCAGTCTATTTGTATTGACGGATGGATTGTATGCAGTGGCAGAGCTTCTCGTCCAGCTGAATGTGCCATAGTGTAACATATATCTGTCCAAATTTACCTGCACGAGCAGAGAGCATCTACGCTGTCGCCCGCCTGCGGCGGAGGAACTGAGCCATGCGAGCGCGACACTAAATGCAAGGAGAATATATGCAATCAAAAAGAAAAAGAAGCATCGTAGTCGAAAAGCAGTGCGCCTGACATCGCGACATTTTGGAAACACCTCTTGTGAACTCTAGTTCGTAGAAACACAGCCTCCTATATATAGGAGGCTGTGTGGCGCGGTCAACCCCATGAATTTTGTAAGGAAAATATTGCCTTCAGAATCCGCTTCACCATGGTGTCCGTGTTGGCTGTCACGTAAAATACGGAGATGCTCTACAAGTCAACTACATAACTGAAAGACCGCAAAGACCTTCTCGCCTTCTTCTTTTGTGTAAACCATGTTTGCCTCCGCATCGGCTTGCTCGTTTCAATGTAGGCCGCAGTGCCATGCAATGCACTGATACTTTAACGATAGCCCGTTTTCAGGGCTACATCGTGTGATTCGGCTAATTGTTGAGCACGAAGATAATGTGGCTTTCGTTTAAGCGCCGAATTTATTACTTGAAGCGCTAGTTTGCAGCCACAAAATATACTCCACTTGCAAGGGGGCAGCGTCGATATATAAAAATTTACCTAGCGGATGGCCACAAGCTCTGCGGCCGTCGATGTGTCCGTTAATTTTTTAGGCCACATGAGGGTATACGCGATTTTTTACCCACTCTGGGAATGGATAGGCGCACCTCAGGTCTTGATAAAGTCCGTGCTTATACTTGCGCAACTTTTGCCGGTGCGAAGCCTGAGGGAATCATGCCCTCATGGCGTGAGATGGACATCGTTGTATATACGCTTCTCCGCGAAACCACTGCTGCATATTGGCCTTTACCAAGTCATCGTCAGCACCGTCTTCACAAACTCGATCCAGTCATGCACGTTAGAATACGGCCAACCATGAAAAGGTGCAGTAAACGCCTACTCCACAGATTACGACTAGGCGTGGTGTTCACTCGTCGTTACCTGCACCTTATCGGCTGTGCGGTCTGTCTGAATTGCGAGGTATGTGGCACTCCTGAAAATACAGAACACCTCTTGTGCGTCTGCCTACCATATATCACGCACAGAAATTCGATGTCCACCGTCTTGTAGAAATCTACGGAACAACAATTTTCAAAAAAAAACGCTCTGGGATGACCTCTTCGTCATCAGCGCGATATTCTTAAAGGGACTGTATACCGCACAGAAACTTTTTTCTCATTGTGGTGAAAATGAGAAGATCGTTCGTCACATCGGTGGCAACGAGCATGCTTTTGCCTCATAAAAAAGAAATTTTATTTTTATTTGATGTACAATGTCGTGAAAGAATGACCGCTAGCGTCAACCAACAGCGATGTGGTCAATCTACTGGCAGGACGAGAAATTCTCGCAGGTAGACTCGTTTTGCTTGAAAACGAACATGTATAACTTGAAATTGCATTTTACGCACTTGAGGCAGCTTTCAGATGCGTCAGAGTAATTTTTTGCTTTTTTTTCTCACGCTTCAAAGAGGCGCCCCGTGGCGCTGGTTGCGGCGCCGTGTTCGATTTCGTCTGCTTCAACTCATGCGCTATGCCATGCGGCTATCTGCGCTGGTCGTACTGTGCCGCTGTATTGTTGTTAGAATGTCTCACATATGCCGCGTTGTCAAGACGTGCATTTATTATGACTCAACTTGCTTGGATTGCGGCAGCAGTGCTAAATTAAGCGCGTACACTGCGATTACAGCGAAACAAGTGTTCTGCAATCTTATAATAAGGCTTCATTTAACCGGTAGCGCGCTCAAAAAGAGTGTTACATTCATTACATTCGTCTTCAGGGAAAATAAAGTAATCCTACAGAAATCACATGTGCTTTCGGTTTTAATTTTTACCGGCACTCCAATCGTCATCCCGTCCACCAACTAGTATTGTGGGCGTGTTTCACCACAATGGAAAAAGACCGAACGCAGATAGAAAAATTGTGTTTTAAAAATTTCTACTCACTTTCCAGAGAAACTGCTGCAAGGTTGGACACATCACGTGGTACGCTTTTTATTTCAGTGCCAAACAGAAAACCGATGAAAGACGGTAGACAATCTCTTTAAAGCGCTGAAGGAGTTTTTGCGCGACACAGAACTCGACAAGACACTGTAAAGAGGTTCTGGACGTTCAAGCTTTTGCTTCATCGCCACCTTCCTTCTCCTCATCAACACCTTCTCTCTCCTGTCTTTACCACCCCCTCCCCTTTCCTAACGCTGAGTATCAGGCCAGAAGATTCATTCAGGCTGACCTCTCAGCTTTTCTGCCACAATAAACCTTTCTCTCTCTCTCCTATTGTGTGACGGACCTCGTTCGCATCAATGTATCCGCACCAAGGTGGCTTCGGACGCACGTCGCACGTTTGGAGCGAGTGGAGCCAAGATGTTGGAGATGTTTCGTTGCAATGCGAGCGCCTCACGTTTTGTAACAAAAGTCGTTTTGGCGGCGTCCGCGTGTGTGGACGGCAGGCCTAGAGAGTTCAGTGAAGTGTCAGTGGAACGCCGCATGGTAGTAGGAGCCGCGTTGCTGCCGCGCGGCTACGCACAAAAGTTTCTCTGTAACGTGGTGAAATGCGTATTTTGAAACTTGCGTTTAGACTTTGTTTTCTTCGTTTCAGACGTGGACTAAGTGACGATGATATACAAGCCATACTTTTTGAGTGGCCCAGCGGAAGCGAATGTTCCGATATGGACAGCTCCGATGACGAGCGCGTTGCGGCCGAGCCGTCAAGCAAAGGTCCCATCGACAACTATGTAGAGGACTCATCAGACGAAGACTTAGAAGTGGAAGAATCGTCCACAGTAAAAAACAAGACAAAAAAGATTTGGCATTGGGTGAAAAAAGATGTGCCTGTAAATGAAGGCTTCCCGGAGAGCGAAATTGTCCCGCTGGTCACTCCGGAAGAGGCGAAAACGCCACTTCACATGTTCTCAAAGCTCGTCGATGAGGACTTGTTAGAACACCTGACGTTCGAAACTAATCGCTTCCGTGTTCAGAACAGTAAGACAAAAGTGAGGCCAGTAAGAATAGATGATATCAGAAAATTTCTAGGGGTGATTCTGTACATGTCAGTTGTGTGTCTACCATTCAGGCGCATGTGTTGGTCTCGACTACTGCGTCAGGGAGACGTTGCAGATTGCATGCCCCGAAACCGATTTGTTGAAATTCTTTCTCTCTTCCATGCCGCAAACAACGATGATAAGAAAAAAAAAGCCAAAGATGGGTATGATCGCCTCTACAGAGTGCGCCCAGCTTTTAATTGGATGCCGCTGAGATGGAACCATGTCTGGCAGTTGATGAAATTATAATCCCTTTCAAATGTAGGCATAGCCTAAAAGTCTACATGATGAAAAAAGCAGAAAAATGGGGCTATAAAGTGTGGACACTCGCTGATAGGTCAGGCTACGTGTATAAGTTTGAGCTATGTGGTGACAACCTTGTTCCAGAGCCGACAGGACTTGAGAATACAATTGGCGAAAGTGGGAAGATATTTTTCCGTTTGACAGAAGGCTGCACAGGAAAAGAAGTGTTCTGTGACATTTTTTTCGCGTCTGCCGAACTCCTCGCTGAAATGAAGCGGCGTGAGTTGGGCTGCACTTCAACTCTCAGAAGCGGGAGGACTGGCCGCTGTCCATTGCAAAATGAAAAGGAGCTAAAGGCTAAAGGTCGTGGCTCACTTGATTTTCGCCGGGAAAAAGAAAACGACCTTCTGATTTGTCAGTGGTACGACAATCGAACTGTACACTTGGGTCAAACAAACATAGTGTGAAACCTGTCGGGTCCTGCCGGAGATATGACCGAAGGCAGAAGTCATTTGTTGAAGTCCAGAGGCCTAGCATTGTGAAAGTGTACAGCCAAAGTATAGGTGGCGTAGATAGGGCAGACCAGCTTCTTGCAATCTACAGGAACGCCCTGAAGACGAAGAAGTGGTACAAAAGAGTAATATTCCACTTACTTGATCTAGCCGTCGTCAACAGCTGGCTGCTCTATCGTGCCACAAAAGGATCACCCATGCAGCTGGCTCACAACAAGCTTCAAATCGCATTAGGCTTGATGAAGGCCGAGCAAGCCATAGAAAATATTGCAGAGCAGAGGGTACTTGGCTGCACTAGACTCCAACAGGGCCTCGGATATTCCTGATGCAGTACGGTATGACTGTGTCAATCACATGCCCATAAAAATCGCAGAGCCAAATGCTCAACGCTGGAAAATGCCAGAATGTAAACGGAAGACACGCACGCAGTGTCTACCTGTTCATTGAGGAAGATGGGCCCACAAACCTCTTCGAACGGTTTCACCTATTTTAACCACTGTTCCTACTGTCCACATATGCGGACACTCATTTTCTTGCATAATTCACCCTATGATTTCTTAGTTTTCTGCGTATTTCCTCTTTTTTATGTGCTTGTATTGCATATATTCCAAAAAAAAATGTTGTTGGCACAATTGTACAGAACATGGGACACTAAGGGTTAAGGCGAACGCCTTCTTGCCTCGCTAAACACAAAATTGTACCGTCGGCGTCCCGTGTCGTCGGTGGTGTCGTGGACAAGTGGTACAAAAAATCATCATCACGTGAATACGTCATCATGAAGTCACAAATTCTGGTGCGACGTCTTGTTACGTAACGCCACGTAATGCCGTTGTAGCGCCCTCCGTTGGGCGGCAATCAAACCCGGAGAGCGTGCGGCCGCAAGAGATGAAAAAAATCAGAGCATATCCACGGAGTGAATGATGATGGGTGGGCGAAGCTGCGGAGGTTCATCGGTAACCCGTGAATCTTCCGTGAATTCTGCCCAGTACATCATCACCGACGTGAGATCGGGAGCGTTTATACTAAAGGTTCGATGAGTTATGACGACTTGCAGCTCACTTTATTTTACATGTACGCTATGAATTTTCATTGTTTAGAAAACCATTGCTTTAGAAAACATCTGGCGTTTTTCGTTAAGCAGCTGGCGTCTTTTCGTTTTGTTTTTAGAAAACATCTGGCGTCTTTCGTTGGCTTATTTCATCAATGAACGGCGTTTTGAACAAAATTTTTATTGTTTAATCACGCGCAGGAGAAATCTCACCAGGCACTACCTTGGAGGTAAACAATGGCTGCTAATGGGAATGAGAGACAGAAGAAGTCGGCTTTTAGCTAACACTTACACTTCTACTTCTACTAACGTTTCCTACTGGAACATGCCAATGGCTGCTAATGGGGAATGAGAGACAGAAGAATTCGGCTTTTAGTTAACGCGCACGTTGCGAATTTTTTTATTGTTCAACAACGCACAGGAAAAATCTCCCACCGGCACCACCTTGGAGGTCAAGATCTGGTACTAGCGTTACGACTGGTTACGCACTACGACTACAACTACGAGGGACGAACGGGTGCCGCTTTAAGGAGCTTCGCCCCTAAAAATAAAGAAGCGGTCGCAGTGCCACGTGAAGCCACAGCTCGTGTTTGCTGCTGGCGTCGATTCTGGTGGTTCAGCTGTTTCGTTCTTTCGCTCCTGTCGCATTAGTCTAAAACGTCATCACATGACATCACAGCTTGGTCAAAGGTGGGCTGATCACGGAGGTAGTGCAAAACCAGGTGAGGTGTCTCCGATCCTGGAGGCAGTGCGGAAGCACGCTAGGTGCACAAAGCTTTCGGAGGGTGGCGGGGCAGGATAAATACATCTAGGAGATTGCATGATTGGCCGTTCATGTAGGCTCCATGAAACATCGGCTCAAAAGAAAAAACAGATGGCATTCGCCTTCGGGTCGTCTTAGGTGAATATGAACGCATCACTGTCGTTGTTGCCTGCATTAACTGAAGTGCCGCGCTGATAAGGGAACGGTTTAGATGGAGCATTGCGTCGTGGTATATAGATAGATAGATAGATAGATAGATAGATAGATAGACAGATAGATAGATAGATAGATAGATAGATAGATAGATAGATAGATAGATAGATAGATAGATAGATAGATAGATAGATAGATAGATAGATAGATAGATAGATAGATAGATAGATAGATAGATAGATAGATAGATAGATAGATAGATAGATACGTTCAAAGTAGCAGGAGTCCCCCAAGGAATTCTTCGCATAAAATAAACGCCGACAGCCGAGCGCGTTAATGCCGCGCAGTTTGCATTTCTTAGTCACGTGTGGCACATACCCGCATACCACAGTACATCGTATGCGGGTAAGTGCCGCAGGTAATTCACAGTCTCAATCAACACGGTAACCGCGAACACTGACATTGAAACGCAAGGCAAGTGAGGGAGCTAGACAGAACACCCCTGGAAGATGCTCAACTGCCATCCACTCGTCCACGTGGTTTGCTAGAATGACGCAATTTTCTCTTAATTTCTTAAGAGGCTGGGCCTTGGCCTCATGCAGAACAAGGATGACGTCAGATTGCTTAAGAGCTGCTTGTGACACGCGAATAAGACGCCGCGAAGTACCCTGAGAGCATCCGGCTACACTGCAGCAATGCGGACGTCGACCGCTATAATGCACATTGCCTCGACGCTATGTCATCGAGCATGCGATAATATAACTGGCTATAGGAACGAGCAGGTACACAGGGATGATCTGACCAAAGTGGCCAAGACAAACGCAAACGGCATGGGTGGCCAGCCGGTCTGATTTCGCCTGAGTATCGGCAAGCCGTAAATGATCACGGCCTACATCGACTTAAGAGAGGGACTCGTTAATGTAAACATGGTCACCTTGTGGTACATCGAGTGTGACGAACACGGCGAACTCGTGCAACTGTGGCTTCAATTTCCAAAGTCAACGGTAAGCATTGTCGTCCCAGCGAGGAAGAAGCACATCACTATTGGACATCCCTCAAAAGAATTGAAATGAGTGCCCATGGGAATGCGAACCACAGCAATCACGATATACGCAACACAGATATATCGTGCAAGAGGACACAGTTCGCCTTGCGCAAGGAAATGCCTTAGCCATATACGCCATGGTAGTCTATGGATACAATAAGTGCCATTCACTGAAGCTGGTCTACGTAACGCTTTCGCGGGCTACCATCCCTGACGGCCTATGCCTCACGAACGCAAAATGTGACTTCAGGTTGCGACATGTCGCCGGCTTAATCGACAGACAGTCTGTCGATGACGTCAGCTGGCTAGCACACAGGCCTCTACACATTGTCTTGGACCGGGCTACCACCTTCATTCGGTGCCACAATCACAACAATCGCATGATGCTCACCGCTCTCAACGTAGTCTGTGCACGCGCAGGACCTCGAAAAAGACGCTCTGATCACAGAAATGGGCGTGTTAGCACTTTTTGAAACCTGGAGTGATCATCCCACTGTAATCACGGGATTCCGTTGTGTCGCCTGCAGCAAGCGGCTTCATTGCAGGTGCGGCGGCGTGGGCGCGTTTTAAACCACGGCGATGCGGAACATAAACGTAGGCCACATCCCACTTCGCCGGCCGCCAGGCACCGAACACACAGACAAGCAGCTGAATCGGCAAGGTCATCGTTGCGCACATCAATCACAATAACAAAGACGTAGCACTCACCGCCATCTACCTGAGAACTGTCAAGAACCCCTTCCACGCATGCACAAGGGTTCGTGAAATGTGCGTGAGTTGTTCATTGTAGCGGACATGTACAATCACTACGTATCAGCTTACCGCGTGTGGTATTTGTAGTACCAATCTTGTTGTTGGCATCGTTGCGCAACTGAAAACTGGTATATAACAAATCGGTGACTTCTTAAGATTTGTGTGTGGGTATCACATTTGCACATATGTGTAGCGTGATTTCGTAACATTTCACTCAATGTAAAAAGATTACGCCATAGCCACCTTTCCGCTGCATGCTTCGCACAACATAGATTCCAACGTTACGTGGTATCTGCCGAATTTTCTTTCCCTTTTTTTATTGCGTTAGCTGTTATATGGACACCTTTGGCGGGTTTTTAACGTTGTTTTTCTGCTCTGAGTAAAGTCAAATCGATACCATCACCCCGTGCATCGTATGTTCCACATGCTAGTAAAAGCGCGCGAGCGCTGGGGACTAGCGTTGCTGAAGCAGACACGAAAACAGCTGGCCGTCTCCGTCGCACCAAGTGCACATGCGATAACATCGCCCCTCGTGTGAGGCCTGGCGGCGATGGCTTGTCAGGCAGGCAGTAAATGCCGAGAGCGTTGTATCGTACTTCGGTGTTTGGACAGGAAACGCGTACACCGAATGCCGCGTTATACGTTCCCCTCAACGCGTGCACACGCGGCACGCTCTCGACCGAAGCCAAACAAGAGAGCCAAATAAAGAGATGCGCGTCACTCACTACCCAACCACCGGACGTATCGTTTGATCCAGGCGCTCACGTAGAGGCTTACGTTACACGGTGTCAGAGGTGGTAGCGGCAGCCATACATGAAGAGCTTAGCGCTGCCTTTCCCGCCACAGTTTACTGGCAACGTCAGGAAGAACTGGCAGCTCTTCAAGACACGACTGGACCTTTTCCTGACGGCTACCTCGACAGATCATCCCAATACAGAAGCAGTAAAGGCGGCCATACCCCAGACCGCTGCGGGTGACGAAGCACTTGAGGTCTGCAACAAGTCTATGAAGGGCATGTGTTACGTACACGAGTCCAAGATGAAGGGGAACCATTCGAGCGTTTTTCGCGTGATTTAAGGACGCAAGGCAAACTTTGTTATTTTGAGACCCTTAAAGAGTCGCTGATCAGGGACCAGATTGTCTTTGGCACTAATAACAAATCTGTCACAGAAAAGGTGCTGCAGGTCAAAGCATTGACCCTTCAAAAGGCTGAAAACATGAGCAGAGCAGCTGAAGTACCGGCACAACAAAATGCCGCGTGCGAGAACAAGCCCATGCAGGTTGATGTCTCGTACCGGAGTAAACGCGATGAAGTCAACAAAAGCAGATGCAAGTACTGTAATCGCTTGCGTGCACTGCGCCAATGCCCAGCCTACGGAAAAACATGCTGTGCATGTAACAAGAAGATCACTTTTTATGATGCTGCAAGAGTCCGCAAGTCCATGAATTTCAAGAAAATCGTGAAGAAAGCTCCAGTGTCATTCACGTCAGCATCCGTGTAGCAACCACAAATCCTGTGAAAGACTGGAAATTGTGTGGGATCATCTCTGGTCGTCACATGAATTTCCAAGATATACAGGTTCTCAGGTCTGCTTGATCCCTCTCAGCATTTTTCGACGTATCGTGAACCCAACCGCGTTATACAAGAGCGCGGCAATACTGACTGACTACCACGGGTCATAGATCAAGCACCTGGATGTCGCCACGAAAGCACCACAGATAAACGGCACCACGAGAGACACTTCTTTTATCGTCAAGAAGGGACGCCAAGCGCTCATTGGCTTGAATGCATGCATCGACACCGCCATCGTCCCCGCCAACATTGACTCAGTCAGACGAAGTGAAAACACAGACTCCAAAGAGGAATTTGCACATCTCTTTCATGGAACTTGCTGCGTACAAAAAAGTAAAAGATGGTTCTCCGTCCACATACCACTGTACCACTGAAGAAACCACTGCGCGACGAAGTGGCACGCATGGCGAAGCCGTCCATCATCACCAAAGTAGACGAACCTAACGAATCGGTTAGTCCCTTGGACCTGGTAAGAAAAAGTATGGCCCTCAATGGGTGTGCATGAACCCAAAACAAGTAAACCAAGATATATTGCATAGCAATACCGGATACCTATCCCCAAAGACACAAATAGTGAGATGTCAGGCACTCGATCCTTTTTGGAGTCTTGATACCAACTCTGGTTTTCATCAGATACCTATTCAAGACGCTACATCAAGGATCTGCACGATCGCCAATCCTTTTGGAGCCTATTGGTTTTTATGACTAGCATATTATACAATCTGCCATTGACGTCTTTCAATAGACACTGACGACGATATTTGAAGGCATCCAACGGGTACGCGTTTACGTCAACGACGTATTGGTTGGAGCGCTGACAAAGCACGGTATCACGAACGTGTGCGCACCGTGCCTAAAAGGCTAAAAGATGCAGGACTCATATTTAATCCTGAAAAATGCATGTTTCGTAAAAACAATATAACCTTTTTAGGCACACAATCATTGAAGGCGGCGTGAGCCAAAACCCCGAATTGGTTGAAAGCATCCGAGCTATGTCCGCGCCTCAAAACAGAATTCCACTGAGAAGAATGCCGGATGTCGTGAACTATTTTCGAAAGTATGTACCTAGACTCTGCGATAAAGTAGCGCTGCCGCGAAGTCATGTTAAGGAGTAGAAGGGGGATACAACTTTTTTTCAAATGTAAGTTCGGGGGCTTGGAGCTGGCCGCTTGTCTGCAGCGACATCTTCTGCCCGTGCAACGACGGCTTTTTGCACATCGTCGTCGGGGGACCGTATCGAGGTCTCCCATATCGCTTCTAAGCGAGATGGCCGAAGTTATCTGAGTGGGGTAAGGCTCTCGCATTCCCAGAGGATGTGACATTGGTTTGCTATGCCATTTGTATGACAATTTTTTTTCATATTGCATCAACCTCTCCGTCTCTGAAGAGCCCTAACCGTTTATGAGTGGTTAGGGGGTTAGTTTGGATTTTGTGGAGGACAGTGGCCTCCGCTCTTGTAAGGTTGCTGTGCGGTATGGGTTACAATCACCTGTCATCTTTCTAGATATACGTAAGGTCTTTGTATTCAGTCACTGCCTCTGCTGTTGGGGGTCCCGGTTCCAAGCAAAGCGCGACCCGTTTTGCTAACCCTCAGGACACAATATGTGCTTCCCCGTTACCGCAGTTTCCTGAGTTAGCGGAGAACAAACCAGACTGATTTTGGTTCTGTCGTTCTGACGGAAATTGGAGACGCCAGGCCCGTAGCCAGGAATGTTTTTCAGGGGGAGGGGGGCACTTGCTGAAGTCCTTGACTATTTGAGAAAAACGCTATTTTCATAACTTGCTTTCGATAAAACATCTCGTGTCATCAAAATTTCGGGGGGAGGGGGCTGGGGGCGGGCTCCCTGGGCCCCTCCCCCCTAGCTACGGGCCTGGAAAACACGGTTCTTGAGTGGACCGCAGCCCATGAGCGCGAGTGGCGAAGCGCTTGCGAGGCTTTTTCATCTCCGCCTATGCTGTCGCTCTCTGCCGAACAGAGAGAAACAAAGATATCGGCAGACGCGCCGGCAATTGTCATAGGCGCATTGTTACTACAAGAACATCAGAATGAATGGCACCCGGTCATGTACGCATCTCGAACGCGGACAGCGAAACGCGATACTCACAAATCAAGAAGCAGACGTTTGTCATAGTGTTTGCGCGCGAACATTTCCACCACTTCTCTTATGGTCGCAAGCTATCGATAGTAATGGACCACGAAACATTGTTGGCCATGGCAAAAAAAATATGAAAAAACATTGTAGAAATGCCTCCCAGACTTCAGCGTTTCTTTGTGCGTTTACTGTGCTACGTTATGCCTTACAGTTTGTTCCGAGCAAAGATCTCCTCCCGTCTGACATGATGTCCCGCCGTACATGCTAACCACGAAGACGGAAACTGCGAGGACATCGGGGTTAATGCAGCCTATCTCGTTTCGTGCATGATAACCCCATCGACGAAACATCGCCTTGAGGACGAGATATTATCGGATCCTGTCGCCTGGAAGTTCCGAGATAATATCGGAAGTGTCGCGTCGAACAACCGCGGTAGAGGAGTTACGTCCGTTTGAGTTTGAGCTATCACTCATCGACGGGATATTGCGTAAAGGATGCAAAATTGTCGTACCTAGGTCAATGCGGGCTGAAATGTTAACCAAAGTAAACGACGGTCATCTCAGAATGAATTAGTGCAAAGCAAGGGCGCGTGCACTCATGCCTTGGCCGGGGCTGGACAGTGGCATTCAATCGATGATTCGTTCTTGCCGCGCATGCCAAAAGTATTCGGACACAGAACAGTCTGAGACCCTGATTATACGCCCGATAGCCAATATGCCGTGGCACAGAGTAGGCATCGTTCCAGTTTGCTGGTCAAGTGCCACTAGTTGTGTTTCACGCATGTTACAATTTTTCTGAAGTCTAAAAATTAGCTACAACGACAGCCCACGATGTTGTACAAAAAACGCCCTCGTTATTCGCGCGACGGGATACACATAGAAGTTGGGATATTCAAGACGCAGCAGCCTCTACAAGAAGAAGACACTGTGCGTGTACTGAACGACAGCTGCTCACGCAAGGCCAGAGTGCTTCAGGAAGTGGCTGCCACGGCCCACATCGTGGAGACAGAGGATGAAAGGTTTCTAATTTGGAATAGGGAACACGTGCTTCAAACTAAAGGAATATTTTAAAGGATAGAAGGTGGTAATATCATAAATAGAAATAACCTACAAAACGAGAGGCAGGGGCATCAGCTTCTCCAATATGGCCCAAGTGCACCCGGCTTCAGTAGAGATGCGCAAGCCCACGCACATGACTTCTCCCAAGCTGGTACTGTGAAAGCAGAGCACCGCGGGTCGACCCCTCATCGCAAGGAGCTCCAACGGATGCAGTACGGTGCGCACTGTCGTGAAGACTCCCAACTTCTCTTCCTGACTCTGTTTTGAAGTTCACCGTTTCTTGTATCGAACTTGTATCGTTTCTTGTATCAAAGAAGATGTATCGTACTCAGCTATTTTGACAGCAAACGCGCTAACTGCAAGCCGCCTTCTACCTTCCCTTTAACGCGTGTACGCAAGCGGTACCCTCTCACGCGAAGCTACATAAGACAGTCAAATAAAGAGTTCAGCGTTGTTGGTTGCCCAACCACACGAAGTATCGTTTGATTCAGACGCTCGTATAGACCTCATGTTGCACCAGCGTCCTAAAAGGCATCAACACCACTAGCTTCGAGCATCTACGGAGGGAATTTTATTCGATTCTGGTAACAAGGGCCCATGCGACCGTAACCGTATCGGGCAACAAGCGTATCGTACTACAAGTACTCACGCAAAAAGACGAAGTTATCATCTGTCTCATGGCAGTGCAGGCGAACAAAATTTAAATGCCAGTAGCATGGGGACCATAAATTAGTTTCGTTATATCCGATAATGGTTGTACCAGCAAAGACAGAAATTAGCTTTAGCAAATCGGATATTTGTCTCGCGCGAAAATTGTACATGCAACAACGCATTACGATCGGTTCCTTACCAAACGATGTTGTCCTTACGGGTCTTCTTGTGGGTTCTAAACTAATAGACCAGAATATGAGAAGCTCTATGATATTGTGGTGCATTAGCCATCAATATATCTGCAATCTCAACTATTTTATTGTCCCCCCGCCCCCGAAATATAATGTGGTGCGGAATTGTCTTTCAATATTTATTGTGCTCTTTTATGCTAGTATTTCGAGCCTCGCGCCATCCAAATGTTTGTTCGTTACAGCTGATATCGCTGCTGCTCTCGTGTTGTACGTTTCGTTATACAAAAGGATTAATGTGGCTTTATTGAGGCGCGACCAACTAAGTTCGTATACAGCTCGTTATGACCTATGATTACATGAGTGTTCGTTATAGCGTGGTTCAACGAGTCACTGAAAGATCAGATGTTTTATACGCACTCTGCGAAAGGGCAGTAGTGTGCCGTCCCTCAAAGGACCGATTAGATTTGCGTACGCATTGTCAACGGAGCCACATCTTATGGGGCACACGTAGCCTAGTCAATCTTGAAAGCCTCCCTGCTGTATCAAGTTTCATTTCGAAGGTTCGGCTACCTATACGAATAGATTTCCTTGTAGACTACACAACGGAAGTTACCAGCAGAAGTAAAATCAAGGTTCCATTTCATCCTTTAAGCAACCCTTTACAAGTCAAAGCAACTGATTCGACTGTTGCCGCACAAATGTCTCCTACGAATTCATATGTCACCAATTGTTATGTCACCAATCAATGGGTTGGCCCAACAGCCATAGCAGTGAATGGATGGATGAATGAATGAGTGCAATAATTACGAAGTATGTCCTTTTGGAGCTGTGTGAGGCACGCGTAAGCGTAAATTTTATTGTACGTTGTGGCCTGCATTAAAACGAATTTGATGAGCGGTATCACCAATGCGTATGTCATATTTCCCACAGTAGATTCACGGCCCCACTGCAGCCGCAAACATGAAATCAAGTCCGAGGATGACGTCATGAGGAGAGTGTGCAAGAACATGAAACAGGACGGAAGTTTGGCGGTCGGCGACCCTCGCACTTGCGGTGCACATTCCGAGCACAGCCGTAGTTCCTCCGCAAGCGACACGTACAAATGGGGACTGGGGCGCCGTAAGGACATTACTCAACCGTGCCCGAAGATCAGTGCTCATTATGGAGGGGTGTTGAAGCAATACTACAAGTCGGCCTAGTTGAAACACATTCATCTTCACGGATTCGCGTGAGCACACGGAGACAAAGAAGGTATTAGCCTCGAGGCCCACCACTGGAAACGCCGGCGCCACCGTCGGCATGACATGCTTGGCAGGATCACGTGGCCTCAGCGGCCGTGTCGCTGCTTATGGAACACTTCCACGTGCTTTGAAAACGAGTTTCAAGTCCCACATGCGCTGCGGTCTGTTCGAGATCGGAAGTTTTCTCTCATTTTCTACTCAATAGAAACCATTATAATGGAGTGGCTGCCTGCGAAGACGACGAACATGGGGCTCTACTGCTCGGTGTCGCAGTGCCTCGTTTACGCAACGGAGCCCAGTGTCAGCCTGCACCGGTAACCGCGGGACAAGAAACTGCGTGAAGCATGGGTTGTAATGCTAAGAACCGGCAAGTAGCCATCGGCTACGAGTCTTGCGTGCAACCAGCACTTCCGCGACGAAGACTCTCGTTACTGCGTCGGGCCTGCGATGTTTGGTGAATAGCAGACAGCGCGCACTGAGACGATGACTGACGCTCCCTTCCCGCCGGCAAATGATGCTTACCTGCCACAGGATGGAGAAGGCGCTACCTTATACCACGTGCCATGACATCTCAGAATCCTCCCATGCGACCTCTTGATCATCGGCCCCGTGCTCAGCGTCCACAAAATCGGCTGCAGATGCGCAAGTCATTGTTTATATACGTTCAATTAAAAACGCACAGGGTAGAGCACCGCATGGGCTTAATTTTTCGGCCTGGGCCCGCTTTATGAAGCCCAGCCCGGGCCCGTGGTTCCAAGCACGGGCCCGGCTCGGGCCCGGGCGTACATGACCGAACCCAGCCCGAGCCCAGGCCGGGCCCGTGCCAGGCCCGGGCCCGAGCGTTCATTACTAAACTTATCCAGGGCACGCGTGTTCATGACCAGGCCCGGCCCGGGCCCGCTAGAGGGTTTTAGTTGTTGATGATGGTTAATTATGATACCTTGCGCTTTGTAGCGGGCGATAGGACGGAAAAGCCGGATTGTACATGCATCGAAATGTTGCTGTCCGCCGCGGTGGTATAGCGGTTACGGTGCTGGGCTGCTGACCCGAAGGTCGCGGGTTCGATCAAGGCCGCGGCGGTCGCATTTTGATGGAGGCGAAATGGTAGAGGCCCGTCTACTTAGATTTAGGTGCACGGTAAAGAATACCAGAGGGCTGACATTTCCGGAGCCCTCCACTACGGCGTCTCTCATAATCATATCGTGGTTTTGGGACCTAAAACCACAGATATTAATTATTAAATGTTGCTTTGCCCGCGGTGGTAGCTCAGCGCTTAGGCTGTTTTGCTGTCAAGTCCTAGGACGCGGGTGCGATTCCCGTGACCACGGCGGCCGCATTTTGATGGGGGCGAATTGCAAGCACACCAGTGTACTTATCTTTAGGTGCACGTTAGAGAACTCCAGGATGTCGAAATTAATCCTCTCCCCACTAAGGCGTGCCTCGTAATCATATCGTGGTTTTGGGACGTAATACCAAGGAATATAAATGAAATGTACCGTATGTGTCAAACTCAATTAAAAGACCGATATCTTTATTCCTCCTAGGGGAACAAGCGTGATCTGGCCGATTGTTAGTACTGTTATCTTCATGCTGGTGAACATGTATTTACTTTGATTGCACGATTTTGTCCTATCAGGTCATCTAGCATACGAAAAGATATTTATACACACACACGTGAATTCATGAGCATCCTTTGCTAAGCTTTACTAAGAGCTTTACTACTCTTTACTACTCTTTGCAGGTGTCACTTCTGCTTGGCAGAGAATGCCTTAGACCTTGCAATGCATAACGTGGGCGTGTGCTAGACGGCCTGACTTAGGCATTTTAATGAGCGGGCCCGAGTCCGGCACGCCCCGCAGCCTCATGCCCGGGCCCGGCCCAGGCCCGCACCTTCAATCCCAAGCCCAGACCGGGCCCGCCAGAAAACGCTTCGGACGGCCCGGGCCCGTGCAGTGCTCTAGCACAGGGTCCCTTATGCATTCGACAAAGATGACTAGAAGGCGAAAGCCATCTACTTCTTCTTGTCAGTAGTTGTAGTGATTCTGCCGCACCCCCTTCCAAAAGCGTTATGCACCTAACGCGGTTTTGCATGACCTCCGTGAGCGATCACGGAGGCAATGCAAAGCGACCATGACGTGTGAATATGGGATCATGTGAGGCACGTTATGGGACGTCATAATGACGCTACATATTTTGGCGATATGATGACGTGATATGGTGACACCATTACGTGACGATTATTTTTTGCATCACTCGTGTTGACGCCGCCGACGCGGGACGCCGAAGGGCAATCGTCCTATTTCCTGAGGCATCTAGGGTTTTCACCTTCATAAGATATATAAATTTTGCATTGCTTCATAAGCTACATAAGTTTTGCATTGCCTCTGTGATCGGCCCACCGATCACGGAGGCAATGCAAAGGGACCATGTCGTGTGAACACGTCATCATGTGATATCACGTAATGTCACGTTATGGTGATGTAGTAATGAAGTTACAAATTTATGAGATATGTGACGTCATGTTGACGTCATATGGTGACGTCATTGCGTGACGATTATTTTTTGCGTCTCTTGTCTTGACGCTGCCGACGATCAATCTTCCCGTTTGAAGAGGCATCTAAGGCTTTCGCCGTCATAAGCTACGCGACGTTTGCTGGTGTACTAGCGAGAGTCAATTGCGGCGGCTGTGTGCTGCATGTATGTTGGAAATAACATTTTTTTCAGTCGAGCTTGCGTTCCCCTGACGCAAGCACAATGTGCTAAAAAGCCCAAATTTATTTGTGCCACTCTCATACTCACGTTGGACCTCTCCAACCCCATGTATTTTCTTGGAGCCTCATTTATTTACGTGGGATCGATGCCACCCTGTTCGCGTTAGACACGACACTGCTGCCAAAATTGCTGGGGTACTCGCCAAATAATTACTATCCTGTTTTGCGGCTGCTGGTTGCTGCAATAACTTCTATTTTATTCACCAATATTTCAAGTACATGTGGGTCCTAGTTCACAGCCGACGTTTGCAGAACAAGTCAGGAAGACGTTACTGTATTTTCTTTATTTTCCTTGGCGTTGCATGCTACCACATTCTCGATCTCGTAAACTGGTTCTCCTTCCACTAGCAATCACGAAGTGGTGAAGCTTTGGTCTATGAATTTGTTGATGACTAAGAGCGGCAAGTTTACTGGAATGCAAATGGATCGATAATTAAGGAGCATTAAAAATCACACCATCTCCCGCTAAAGGGGACCATGAGGCGATGCGAAGCCGGAGCACTTGCACGATCGCGTTCCGTTGGCGTTCGTTGGGCATACTACCGACGTCGCGTCGTGGAACACGAAGAGGGACGCTACGCGTGTCGTATGTTCCATCTAGCCTGGCCGTTAATTCTCACAGGGCGAGCGGGGAACGCGGTCGACAGGGGGGCAGCGTAGGAGCGGAGAGAGAAGGGGAGGGGACGCGCATGCGCTCGAGCTCATCGCGGCGTTGCGCAGGAGAGAATTTCAGCATGTCTAGCCCGCGTTTCAGAGGAAGAGTGGAAAGGGGGAGGGGAGAGAGAAAGTGGAGAGGGGTAGGGAGAGGGGAAGGGGAGAGAGGAAGGGGAGAGAGGAAGGGGAGAGGGGAAGTGGAGAGGGGTAGAGGACATGGGGAATGGTGAGGCTGAGTGGAGAGGGTATGCGCATGCGCAGTAAGGGTGGTCACGCCGCACACCACCACCACCACCACCGGATTGAGCTCGGCCTTAAGATACTTCGCATCTAAAAAAGGCGTCGCATTTGCTTACGTCTTGTGTGAGCACCAAACGAAACGAATGCACTGGATAAAGAGACAGAAGCAGCGGGATTTGCCCGCTGAGAAGGCCGATCAATACGCAGTGCGAGACAACTTGTCAAATGACATTGAAACGCACACGAATTCAGACCGAAAAAAAAACACTGAATCGTCGGGACGGCACATCACAAAGTTGCCATGCGCACCGAAGCCGCAGTTGTAACGAAATTGTTTTTGAACTGCTCTGATAGCGTCCGCGCAACAGTAGTTGTTTGTGTACTCACAAATGCTCATATTTTGCGGCCTAAAGTTCACAGCGCGGTGCCAAAACGCGCTCGAAGCAAAAGCGAAACCATCAGTACGAACATACATGCAGGCGCTCATACATGCAAACGCACCGTAAGTCGTCGCGAACCCGTGCGATCGCTGGCTTGCGGCTTCTCTCTGTTATGCTCCGTTTGGTTATACAGGCAGTCTACTCTAACGAGATATTTCACATATTTTGCACTCAGTCTACCGTCGCTGCAAAGAGACAGCGACGGTAGACTAGCTTGTGCTTTCAGTTTGTCGAAAATGATTATTTTGACAGTACCGAACACAGTTCCTTTCGAAAGTACTTACAGAAATGTCCTGGAGGGCTTCCGCGAGGTGTTTTTGTAGACTGCCGACTGCAAAACCTATAGGGAGCGCGCAGGCGGTATCCTACCTAGCACGCAATCGAGGCGCGTCCGATTGAGGGCGACTCCGTAACTCCTTGCGGCCAATACACGAAGACGAGTCCGAACTAACAACTCCAAGTTGTTAGTTTTTGTCTATCTCTTTGTGTAACGTCTTTTTGTATCTTTTTTGTCTACGTGTGCTCGCGCGAATTCGTGAAGATGGAAATGTGTGGACCGGTATCAATGAGAGCAGCAAGCAGCACCTGCTTGCTGCAGGTGCTATTGCAGGTGCTGCTGCAGCAGGTGCTGCTGTATAAGCAGCGCCTGCTTCTACAGCAAGCAGGTGCTTGTCCGTAGTCAGGGTGAGCAGGTGGTTTTCTGGTCGGAGGTCCAACGCAGCGTAACCTCTGGGAGCTGCATTGCTCAGTCTTCCGAGTATGGACGTCCAGTAGGGCGGGGCTCAAATGATGGAGAGCGATCCTCGTGCAGGGAGGGCGAACGACTGGATCATCGGTCTGGTGTTGCAGGAGCCGCCTTGTGTGGTCCACTGTCACAAGCGGCAAACTGCAGGGGCTGCTTGTCGTCGCATCGATAGCCAGAAAACGAGCGAGATGGCCAGGTGTGAGAACGACATTAGCGTTTCTTCGCTATCGTGACCCTACCCAGTGGCGATGCCGGACGACAAGCAAATCTGCATTCATTGCTATGTCCCTCCCCATAGCAATGAAAGCAGATTGGATTGCCGTCCGGCGTTCGCCACTGTGCATTGTCACGATAGCGACGCAACGCTTCCGGAGCACGCGGAGGGGGCGTCACGGTACTTACACGAGGTTGCGCGAGCGAACATACGGGCTGCAATCGGACATCAGAAAGGATAGTGCAGACGCCGCCTCGATTTCGCGAAACACGATGTGGACTGCGGTGTCGGCGGTGGGCAGTTCACGGCATCTCGGTTGAAGGCCCTTGCAGGATAACGTAGCGGCGGTATCAGGAAGCCGCATGAACGGCTCTGCGAGGCCGCGACTCTTCAGTTGTTCGAATCGCCGGTACTGTTTATTGATGTCGTCCGCGGTTCAGCTGTCATTAGACACCAGCAGATTGAAAGCGTCGTGTGAAATACCTTTGCGCACATCGCTTACGTTGTCTTCCTCGGTGATGTTGTTATCTTTACGACGGCGAAGAGCGAGAACGTCAAGTATTTGCGACACTTAATATTCGCTCGAAATTTGAGCCCGGCGGCACAGATCTTTAAAAGCGGCCCGCTAGCTCCCGGCTGGTCTACCAAGAACTAGCCGTTGTTCCGTGTACGAATACAACCGATGAGCGAAGCTCCTTAGAAATCGGACGGAAACGACTATGCGCCGGATCTTGCTGCTGGCTTTAATGAACGTGGTAAGGTGGGGAGTTGGTGAGGAGAGCGTCTCCTGCGCTCGGTGGCGGAAACGAATGAGCGTGTGAGTGTGGGGCGAGCCCAGCGCAGGGAGAGCCAGACAGGTGGGATAGAAGTGCGAGTGGTGATGCGGCGGCGACGGAACGCCGCATGCTTTCGGCGCGGGCCCCGTTGTTTTATTGTCTTTTTGGGCCGGCACCGGGTCGGGAGACCGTCTACTACTACCTTCGATAATAATAATAATAATAATAATAATAATAATAATAATAATAATAATAATAATAATAATAATAATAATAATAATAATAATAATAATAATAATAATCAATCAATCATTTATTTAACGTGCCCAGGAACAACCGTGAGGTCTTTGTGCAGGCGCACGCAAGAAAAAAACGATAAAAATAAACAATACAATACAGACAGTCTTCAGAAATAAAAGAGCAAAAACATGTAGACAAAGAGAAATGAACACAAAAGGGGAGGAGTAAATTAAGACAACATGAGAAATATTGAAGGGGAATAAAAAATGAAATTGCATGTATACAACTATGCGGAAAGATGGAGATGGGTAGACTTCGTACATTGTGCCATACTGTGTGAAAACAGTGCAAAGCTCGAATTAAAACAGTGATTGTGGACTATGAAAAACGTCAAGATCAAGAAAATTAGTATTACAAAGACTTTGTATTCTGTAAACGGTAGAGTGTTGGAAAAAGCAGGCGGGTACATGAAACGGTCTGTTCTCTCTGGTTAACTTGCGCGGAATTCGAAAATTAACACAATTGAGAAGTCTACAGGGCAGGATATGATACCGTGGACTAGCTTGTAAAGAAATAAGAGATCAGAACGATTTTGTCGGCAGTGAAGTGATGGCAGTGATAATGATTCAGCAGTATTTGAACGCGATCCAGAGTCATTTTTAGCAAAGCGATGGTTATATATGCTGAGGATTTTTTTCTGGACTCGTTCAATGGTGTTACCGCTGGATTGAGCAATGCTATTCCATATCACGGACGCATACTCAAGTTGTGGAAGACATATTGCCGTGTACAATTTGTGTAGGGCCATGGGAGACCTCAATTCTCGAGATATCCTACAAATACATCCGAGAGAACGAAGGCCCCGCATAGCAGCACGCTTAACGTGAGAAGAAAAGTTTAACGCGCTGTCAACAACAACACCAAGATCACTGCTTTCATAAACCTTGCATAACGACACAAAGTTGACAGAGTATTGAAATGACACGCTAGATGTTTTGCGAGTGATTGACATGAATTTTGTCTTTGAGGTATTCAGAGAAAGGTTATTGCCGTTGCACCATTCGGAAAAAGAACACAAATCTGACTGCAGTAAGCGACAGTCGTTAAGTGAATGAATTTCCTTAAATATCTTGATGTCATCGGCATACAAGAGGAAGGAATAATTACGAATGGCAAAAGAAGCAACATTAACGTAAATAAAAAATAGGAGTGGGCCTAATACCGACCCTTGAGGGACCCCACTAGTCACATTATACAAAGAAGAGGTTTGGCCATTTACGGCAACATAAGATCTATTGAGCAGATAGCTGTGAAAGAGATTCACAATCGACAAGTCAACGTCAAAGTGTTCAAGTTTAACCATAATCAGTGTGTGGCTGACTACGTCAAAAGCCTTGCTCAGGTCACAGTAAATTACGTCAACCTGTCCTCTCTAAGAAATAGGTGTGGAGATCTGCGTCATTAAACTAGCAAGATTTGTGGTAGTTGAGCGGCCAGCAAGAAAACCATGTTGATTTGCAATCAATGAGTTTTTCACACTAAAAGACAATATTTTGTGAAGAGCCAGTCCGAAGATCTTTGATGTGGCACATAGAAGAGAAATCGGGCGATAATTAGAAACATCTGTTTTAGAGCCCGACTTATATACTGGGAAAACACGAGCAGTTTTCCACATGCTAGGAAATATGGAAGTGTCCAGGCAGTTAATAAATATCGCAGTCAGTACTGGGACAAATATACTACCATAAGCTTTTAGTATGGCGGAGGGGATGCCATCTGGGCCACATGATAATGATGGTTTTAAGCGCTTTATGCATTCGCTGATAAGATTTTCATCCAACGACAAAGCACTGGATGAGCTAACTGCCTTGGACTGTTGTCTGATATTAGTGCTAGAGTCTGAGGCCTTATAATCGGATGAGAAATACGTGGCAAAACAGTCAGCGACGGCATGCACTTCTACCCCATTTGAGTCCAGTAGTCTGAAGGACTCCCCGCTTTTGCTAGACCGTTTACGTACATACTTCCAAAACTCAGCCGGCCTGTCAGAGGCGCTTTTTTCTAAGAATTCAATGTACGAACTATGATCCCGTTTATATAGGCGTTTAGAGAGAGTTCGAAAGAAGCTGAACTCTTCCTTCCACTCGCTGGATGGAGAACATTTAGATTTCCTGTGTGCGTGATCTTTATGCTTCAGTGCACTGATAAGTTCAGATGAGAACCAGTGGGGATATTTACGTTGTTTAGGTGTATACTGGGGAATAAAATTAAGCATGCTGCTCAGTACAAGCTACGTAAACCCATCAACCTGGTCATCAACGTTTGGATTGCCAGTAACCTGTGACCACTCAACGGTGGACAAGTGATGATAGAGGCCTGTGTAATCACCTCGCTTGAACGCAAATCTTGGAGATTTGTTTACGTAACTGCTGTAGCTCGTGTTTTCGGCTGATGCAGATAATCTTACGTTAAGTGGTGGGTGGAATTTGTCCGGACGTACAAGAGAGATGTTGCAGCGGGAAACTTCAAGGGGTTGATCGTTTGACACACACAGGTCTAAGACGTTGCCACTGGAATTGACGACTGAATTATGTTGCAGTAGGGAATTAAACGCCAGAAAGTCCAAGAGCAGGCTGCACTTTTTCTCTGTGAAATGATTGTAATGAGAAAAGATAAGCGTGCTCCAGTCAATTCGAGGTGCATTGAAATCCCCAAGAACAGTAATTCTGTGCCCACTATGAGAAGATATCACAACTTCAATAGAAGACATGACATCATGAAACGAGGCAGAGGAAATGCTGGGCGGTAAATAGAAACATCCAATTAACAATTTTTCACGGCGCTCAAGGTTGATTTCTAGCCAGATCGATTCTTCGATAGTTTCTAGGTCTTTTTTTCTAACGGATTTCAGTGAATTGTCAATGGAAATCAGCACGCCACCGCCTTTCTGTTTGGTTTCACTGAAATTACGGTCACGGTGTAAGGTGGTGTAGGTCGGGGGAAAAAGTCCGATGAGGGAATTTCAGTGCCGAGCCAGGTTTCAGAAATAGCAATAATAGGAAAAGAAGACGAAAGATCATTAGAGAAGGGACGATGCTTAAGAGAAGGGACGGCGGGGTGCGGGCCTAAGGAGCTCCGCTCCCAAAAAGATCACGGAGCTTCTGCTTACAGGCCTCCCAACTCGTTATATCTTCTTCATGGGCCTAGAACCACACGTCTGCTGCTCCGCAGAGATAGAAGGCAACGTTGGCGAGCGTCATTGGCGAGTCCCACCGATAGACCGCTGCAAACGCAAATGCTATTAGCAGTAGCCCAGATAAATAATAGCCATGCCGCGGAAAAACGAAATGCGGGGTAGTTTTCCGCAGCCATATAAAATTCGGCAGACCCCATGCCTGGTGGGAATCGGTCTCATGCGAAGCAGTCAACGAGTAGTTCTAGGCTACATTTTTGGCTTTGGGCCAAGAGCTACGAGGTGGATTGACATGTTTTTGTTAAGGTAGTAGTTGTGTGCACATCGCCGGCTTACCAGGCACGTCGACAACACTGGCGTTTAAAAGGTTACATATGGTCTGTTAACGTGAGTATTTACGGTAGAGCAAATACGTCAGTATTATCGAAACGAAGTGCACATTACGGTGCGATGACGTGAAGATCATACGTAGCTTTTGTTAGCGTATTTCTCTAGGGTAGAGAAACGCATGAATATACCGGGTGTTCAAAGTTAAGCTTTATGGTTTTGTTAAAATTTCGCACTGGGAAGAACGTGCAAGCCACCTTTGCATTTAAATATGTATCTAGGGGGACAAAAAGTGAGACAATAATTACCGCTGTCAGATGCGCAATTAACGAACATTAATAATGAACTTTTTAATGAGTGCAGCAAGCGGGCATGTTTGTATCGAAAGGTTGGAGGCAGTCGCGTTTCTAAGCAGCTCCACTTGGAAGAATTGTTCTAGCATCTCTGTGCTCCAAGATATTCCTCTGCAAAATTTATTTGCGGTTTCAATGAACACGCATGCAAGACGGTGATGATCGGTGCAGTGTTCCTCAGTGATGTGACGACCAGTCATTGCTTGCTATTGCGGGCCCGTAGCAAAAAGGGTAACCGTTATGACCTTTGTCTATGCGTTCGACCTGTTGTCAGATTAAACGCCGCATGCAACTGCCGCAGCACATCTGGGAGGAGCTTTGCGCCAGTGCTAATTGTTTTCCATGCGTAATCATGCAAACCGCAATTAAACTTTGCAACGGGATATCATCTCTGCCTATGCGACTGCCTCCAACTTTTCAATACATACATGCCCGCTTGCTGCACTCATTAATAAGTTGATTATTCAATGGTAGTTAATTTGGTGGCTGACAGCAATAATTATTGTGTCAGTTTGTGTCTTCCTGGATAGAAAATTAATCTGCAAGGTTGGTTTTTACGTACCTCCTAGTGCTATATTTTAAATAAAACAATGAAGCTAAATTTCGAACACCTTGTGGCTTGTCTAAACATAAGAACACAAATATAATGTATATTAGACTGCTATAAAAGTGGAGTCAACACTGGAACCACAGACGTTTACCTGACATGACGCCTCTATCGTAGGAGTACATACGATGTAGTGCTGACTGCTTTGCTATAAAATTAGACAGCCTGCACCGCAACCACGACTGACGTTGCACCGACATTACGCCTGCACAGCGCGTTTTTCCCAAGCAGTTTCCAGACCTGGCATAGCTCTGTGGTAGAATACCTGACTGCCACGCAGAATGCTTGTGTTCGATTCCTGCTGGGATTCTAATTTTTATTCTTTGCATTCGTCGGGTCAACGCTGCCGATGTCGCTTTTACAGCGAAAGATGCTATGAGATCATTTCAACGGCCGTTTTTGGCGCCGTAGCTTTCCGCCGCCGCCGGTTTCCGTAACCACTATCGCGCGAAATAAGAAAAAAAGAACGAAATAAGAAAAAAAAAAAAAAACCAGGGCTTCGCGGAAAGCGCTGCAGAGGCACAGCGAAAGCTGGAAGAACGGCATTTCTAGAGCTGGTTATAAACTCTCTTGTTGCTACTAATACCAGTACACTAGCAAGGGGGGGGGGGATCGGATATCTCTGTTCGTTCCGCGTTCGTTCTGGCGGTGTTACGTCACAAAAGTGGGCGGTCCGCAGCTCTCTTCCGCCGAGAGGAAGAGGACAGCCAATCGTCAAGCGGTGAGCGGCGAGCTTTCCAGAAGTAGACGCGCATCGTTTGTCCGCGGCAAAGGGACCGCATATTTCAAAACGAAGTGTTTCTCGCCTTCTAATAAATCAGTTGTTATACGAAAAGATATTGTTTTTCTTTTCAAGCTCAAGCAGTTTACTAAACAGCAATAGCTTTGAGTGCTGATATTTATTGGTGTTAGTTTTTATAACGTGCTTGCTATGTTAAGTCGCGCACGCGAAAAAAAAAAAGAGAAAAGTAGCGGTTGGCGCAGTTTTTCAAAATGTCGTCCCACCGGAATGTCTAGCTTGGCTCCCGGGTGCCGGATCGTCAAAGGGAGCTTCTGCTGGCTTTTATAAAAGAGCACCCACAGATAGCTACGCCGTCGCGTCCGCTGGGGCCGTCGTTCACGAGTGAGGACCGAGACGACACGTGGCAAGAGCAGGTGGCGCTTTTGAACTGAGAAGTCCCTGCGCGTAAGACCACAGCCCAGTGGCAGGCCCGTTCATTTCGTTCGCACTGTTCGTTTCGAGAACCGAAAGCGACGCCGCACTCGCTCATGGCTTCAAACGCATCTCGCACCTCCAACCGCAAGAGAAGCACACGTCGCAAGCGCCATTTTCTGAAAATCACCTGTTGCGGCAGCCGCAACCGCTGCATCATGCCGTGCGAAGCCATTTGTTCGCTCGAGAGAACGCGTGCGAACGGCCTCGCGATCCGTTCGTTTGTAGCAGACGACATGCTCGTTATGACGCGGTATGACGTCACCAAAAAATAAAAGATCAAGCAAAAAGAAAAATGGCTACGCCCCTCAGAGACATGGTTTTTTCCGGCTTCGGCTAATCGCGCGCGCCGCCAGAATGAGTGCAGAACGAACGGCGCAGAACAGAGATCTCCGATCACCCTACTGGTTATGACGCGATATGAAGTCTCCTTAAAATAAAAGATCAAGCAAAAAAACGAACTGGCGACACCTCCCGGCCTTGAGTGGCATCTCCCGCTTCAGCCAATCAGCGCGCTTGTTCTTCCCCAGGAGAACGAACAAGCGGAACGAACAGATCTCCGATCGCCCCCAAGGTACCCACTACGCCATAAATCGCATTATTTGTGAAGTTGGGAAGCACCTACAACGCCATTATTCGTCATTCTGCGCAGAAACGAGGTACCAGCTACACATCTGAAAGATATTATGTGCACTTTGTTGACGTGACGGCTGACTAAGATGGAGAATTGTGGTTCAGCCCTTTATAATGGGTTGGAAGCTTTAAAGGCTCACCAGTTACGTAATTCGCATCGTGTGATGGCCGGTCGCTCTTCCACCATGCAATATAACATACGTTGACGTGAGCAAGAGAGAGAGGGGGAAGAACTTTATTGAGACCCTGAGAAAGTGGATCATGGGCTTATGGGCTTCCTTGGCAACCAATGCAAGTGCAGTTGCGAGGAACCCACTACGCTATAAGACATCATAATTTCTGTGAAGTAGGGAAGCAGCCACTATGCCATTTTTCGTCATTCCAGGGAGAGGCGTGGTACCCGCTAAAAACATGTAAGGCATTTGCGCACTTTGTTGATGTTGTGCCTGATGACGATGAAGAACTACGGCAGAGCCATTTGTAATGGGTTGGAAGCATTCAACAACCTACTCGTTGCGCAATTCGCGTTGTGTGAGGCCCGGTTACAGAATTCACGCCGTGTGACGCCTGTTTGTTATTTAACTCCTCTGTCACGCTATATTACATAGAGTAATGTGGTTCCTTCCGGACATGGAGCCTTTATAGCGCCTTTTTGCAAGGCACTTTCAAGCCCCGGCATGACGGTGAGGTAGAACAGTGGGCTCTTACGCAGAGGGCCCAGGTTCGAACCCCGTTCCATCCTGGAGATTTTACAGCGAAAACTAATATGAGTTCACATCAACGGCCGTTTTTGGTGCCGTAGTTGTCCGCCGCCGCCGGTGTCCATAGCCACTATCGCGCGAAATAAGAAGAAAGCGAGATAAAAAAATTCCAGGATGGAATGGGGTTCGAACATGGGCCCGCAACAAAGTTGAAAAAAGCACTTGGACCATCTCCCAGAAGGGAACCCTGATGGGATGCGAAGCAGCAGCGGTCGCACGGCGTTCACCCGGTTGAAACGGGCGTCGACGCGGGCGCTGGAAGAACGGTTTGAAGCGAAACTCTGTGTAGCGTTTACTCGAGTAAACGTTTGCTTGAAACGCAAAGACACGGGAGGCGGGTTGGGTTTCGTGTAAGTTTCAATAAAGCGTTTGGCAATACTTCGTGGTCGACGTTTCTTCAGAGTCGAGACACGGGCGCTGGACCAGAGCAGGCGCGCGTTTCGCCTTGACTACCACGGTTGAAGCGAGAGAGAACTGAGGTATAGCCGAGCTGCGCGACGGTAAAGCAAAGGTAGTGCTGAGTAACTTCAGCCATGAATGTAGGCACCTCAACATTGGTACGACGGTTGCCTACATCGACGAATGTGTAGCCGCCAGCGATGCTTTCGCCCTCTTCCATGCTGTCGAACCTGCTTCGACGAATAGAGGTCCCGAACCGAATTTTGACGTCAACCCGAGCCTTCCGAAGGTCAAGCAAGACCAGTTCAAAACCCTGCTCCTGCAATACAAGGACTCTTTCTCGTCGTCATCGCGGGTCCGACAAACGCCCCTTGCTAAGCACCGCATTATAACAGAAGAAAATTCTCGACAACTCCGTCAGAGCCCCTACAGAGTTTCGACTCGAGAGCGCGACGCGATAAAGAGACAAGTCGACGAGATGCTACGCGACAACATCATCCAGCCGTCCAAGAGTCCGTCGGCGTCACCCGTGGTGTTAGTGAAGAAGAAGGAGGGGACATTGCGCTTCTGCATTGAATATCGGCGCCTGAACAAAATCACGAAGAAGGACGTGTACCTCCTCCCACGGATAGACGACACCGTGGATCGACTTCACAACGCGACGTACTTTTCGTCGATGGACCTCAAGACCGGCTATTGGCAGATCGAAGTAGACGAAAGAGACCGAGAAAAGACCGCTTTTATAAGAGCCGATGGCCTCTTTGATTTCAAGGTCATACCTTTCGGTCTTTGCTCGGCACCTGCGACGTTCCAGCGCGTCATGCACACCGTGCTGGCTGGATTGAAATGGCAGACGTGTCTTGTGTATTTGGACGACGTCGTCGTGTTTTCCTCAACCTTCGACGAGCATCTGCAGCGGCTTGAGGCAGTACTTCAAGCAATCAAGACCTCTGGACTGACCCTGAAGCCAGAAAAGTGCCGATTCGCGTACGACGAGCTCTTGTTTCTGGGTCATGAGATCAGCAAGTCTGGAGTCCGCCCAGACCCGCGGAAAACAGCTGTCATCGCCGACTTCGCGCCACCCATCGACAAGAAGGCCGTGCGCCGATTTCTCGGCTTATGCGTCTATCACAGACGCTTCGCCAAAACTTTTCACGGATCGCCGAACCACTGACGCTTCTCACAAAGACTAACGTGGAATTCAAGTGGGAAACGGCGCAAGTGCAAGCCTTTCTAGTACTTAAACGACGCCTGCAGACGCCACCCATACTTGCGCACTTCGACGACACGGAAATACACACCAATGCAAGCAGCATAGGACTCGGCGCCGTCCTTGTGCAAAAGAGTGACGGGCTTGAAAGGGTTATCAGTTATGCTAGCCGGTCACTATTCAAGGCAGAAGCCAACTATTCTACAACAGAAAATGAATGCCTTTCCACCCTATGGGCTACGTCAAAGCTTTGCCCCTACCTCTATGGCAGGCCCTTCAGAGTTGTCAGTGACCATCAGGCCTTATCTTGGCTAGCTAACTTGAAGGACCCTTCAGGTCGTCTCGCACGATAGAGTCTAAGGCTTCAAGAATTCGACATTACCGTCGTGACACTCTGACGCCGACTCTGACGCCAGCTGCCTGTCGCGTGCCCCCATCGACGCGCCTCCTCAAGACGATGACGATGACTGCTTCCTCGGAACTATAAGTGCCGACGACTTCGCCGAAAGGCAACGAGACGACGCAGCACTGGGGGCCCTTATGGAGTACCTCAAATGCAAGACCGCCGTTGTTCCGAAGCTATTCAAGCGACGACTGCCGTCGTTTTTCTTACGGAACGGCGTTCTCCTGAAGAAGAACTTATCACCACTTCGAACCGACTACCTTCTCGTCGTGCCCTCATCATTGCGACCAGAAGTCCTCCAGGCCCTAAACGACGACCCGACGGCTGGATACTTCGGTGTTTCCCGCACGCTCGCCAGAATACAGGAGAAAAATTCTACTGGCCACGCCTTGCTGCCGACGTCGCCCACTACATTAAGACTTGCCGAGATTGCCAGCGACGGAAGACACCGCCGACTAGGCCAGCGAGACTTCTTCAGCCAATCGAACCACCTCACCGGCCGTTCGAGCACATCGGATGGACCTACTGGGGCCGTTCTCGACGTCGACTTGCGGCAACAAGTGGATCGTCGTAGCAACTAACTCACCCGCTACGCGGAGACAAAGGCCTTGCCCAAAGGCAGTGCCGCCGAGGTAGCCAAGTTCTTCGTGGAGAACATCGTCTTGCGTCATGGCGCCCCAGAGGTCCTCATCACAGACAGAGGTACCGCCTTTAGTGCGGACCTAACTCAGGCGATCTGCAAATACAGCGAGACGAGCCACCGCCGCACCACCGCCTACCACCCGCAGACAAATGGCCTCACCGAAGATCTAAGTAAGACCATCGCCGACATGCTGGCCATGTGCGTCGACGTTGAGCACAAGAGGTGGGACGCCGTCCTTCAGTACGTGACCTTCGCTTACAACACGGCCGTCCAAGAAACAACGAAGATGACGCCGTACCAGTTGGTCTACGGATGGAGCCCGGCGACAACGCTCGACGCCATGCTACCGAACGTCACCGACAAAGAAAACCTCGACGCCACCGCTTATTTACAACGCGCCGACGCAGCTCGACAGCTCGCCCGCCTGCGCATCAAGACCCAGCAGTACACCGACAGCCGTCGCTACAATCTTCGACGAGGCTTCGTGGAATACCAGCCCAGCGACCGTGTTTGGGTCTGGACGCCGATACGCCGACGTGGGCTTAGCGAAAAACTCCTTCGGCGATGCTTCGGGGCATACAAGGTTCTTCGACGCCTCGGTGCTCTTGACTACGAGGTCATCCCGGACGGCATTACGAACCCCCAGCGACGCCGCGCACGACCTGAAGTCGTCCATGTCGTGCGCCTTAAGCCGTTTTTGCGCGCTAGCGAAACTGGGGACTCTACTGTTTCCTTTGTTATTGTAATTTGTTTAGGTAGGCACTTGATTTTCTCCTCTCCTTTGTTCTTTCACAAGCATCGGGACGATGCTTTTTCAGAGGGGGCAATGCCACGCCCACTTCTTGTTTTATTTTGATGTATTCGGGCTTGACCATTAAGCACGGTTATCGACGATCGACGCTGTCCGCGAAGCAGTGTTTGAGAAACTTCGCGACTGTAGTGAATCATTTTGTTAAGGTTGCGCGCCGCATGCGAATGTTCCAGCTTTGTCGAGAGATAACGCCGCCGCCAGCTATATTGCTGCAAAGTTCGATAGCGCCTGTATGAAAGCCGATTCGCTTGACCGCTTGTCAGTTGATCGACGGTCGACGCTCTGTTCGCCGCTATCACTGCATACCGTGTGTATTGCTGTAAATTAACTTTCCGTTTCCCGGCCACAAGTTTGGCCAAATGAACAGTTTCATCTTGAAAACGCCGACTGCTGCTTCGTCGACGTCACGACCACGTGACAATATATTTATTTTCGTGCTCTCAGGGCCGCAGGGCATTACAGAGAAGACTGGTGTATCAATAGAGCATTAATTGTAACTTTTAAGGCGGCAGGTTCTTCGATTGCGGCAACCGAGGCAGGAAGGTCGTGACAAGTCTTATGGCGGCGTAATGGAATTTCAACTTTAAGATTATGATTTAACCATTGAGATACGTTATCTGGGGAAAGGAAAAAATGAAATTTTGTGTGTTGGGTTAGTGTGAAATGTATTTAAAAGAGGTTAAAGCGGAAGGATTTAAAGTGTAACTTAAGTATTGGTAGTAGTGATGCAAAACTATCAGTAAATCGACTATCGATAGTTTGTTTTGAACTACGGATAGTGTAGAGAAACTATCGATAGTACTAATATCTATAAACTATCGATAGTATATAAATAATACTAGTAACCTATTGTATTATCGATCGTGCAATCGATAGTACCGTCGGTAGTATTTATACAGACATTACGTTCACTAGTGCTGTGAATAATTATGCTGTTGCTGGCCCGCGTCATGACAAGAAAGCATTTGCAATAGCCTATTATCAGGAATATTTAGTTTGCCTAATGAATGAGCAATTTTTGGTGAAATAAACAGTATTTCAGCAGTGAAAATGAAGGACGACGTATATCAGTAAATTCACCCTCAAAAGTAACCACTTACACCTTACAATTAAGAAGTGTATATCTTGATATTTCTATTTGAAATCACAAACTGGAATAAAAATTTGAATCTGCACAGTGCCGTGAGATGTAACAATCTTGTTTCCTGTGCAGCTGATTATTTCAACTTAATTGTCATGCATCAGCCAAGAATTCTGAGGAAGGAGCGCATGCATGTCAACTTTCTTGCTCTTCAGCCTGTGCTTCTCTTGCTCCACACACTTGGGGAACCAAGTTACTGCTGCAACCAGTTCGGCTGGTTGATTTTATACTATCAATATAGTACTATCAAACTTATTATCGATAGCGCTATCGATCGTTTTCTTTACCATCGATAGTTCGATGCTCACTGAACTATCGATACTACCGATAGTACCATCGATATTTCTGCATCACTAATTGGTAGACGTAAAGTTGCTTTCATTCAAGAAACACTGGCGTAGCAGGAGTGATTTGACAGCAAAAAACGGGCTGCACGGTTCTGAACGGATTGAAGGACTGCAATCGTTACGGCGCTAGATGGATAGCGAGTAGAACAAGCGTATTCTAATTTGGACCAAACGCTTGATATGTATAATTTAAATTTTAAATATGAAGGAACAGAGAAAGGATTACGGCGTAGAAATCGAAGGACGCCATCAGCGTTATTATTCGCATGTTTAACGTGCATATTCCAAGAGAGGTTGTGGGTTATATGTACGCCAAGATAGCGGTAACTAGTAAGGGTCTTCATAGTGTAGCTGTTAAGGGCCTGGGAATAGGCGTCGTTAGCTTTGTTGTGAAGCGTGACTATCATAACTTGATATTTAGTAGTGCTTAATTTCATGGGCCACTTGTTGCACCCGTTCGAAGTAGCGACAATGTCGCCATGGTCTCTCAATACTTTTACTGGTCATGAAACTCCCGCGTAACTCAATTGGAGAGCTTCATATACCGCCCGCACTTTCCCGCCGCGGCGCTGGCGTAGCTACAAGGGGGACGAGGAAGCCGGCTGCTGCTGGCCGCCATTCGCGGAGTGTGGGCGCGGAGTGTTGTTGTTTGTGCTGGTTGCACCTCTTTTTTTACTTTTCGCGGTCACCTCGTCGTGACAGTGACGCCCAACACCTGCTGTGTGCCGGGCTGTCGCTCGGGATACAAGGGCACCATCGAAAAAGTCTCCCTATTCTCTTTACCAGCCGACGCAGTACGCGACAGGTGGAAACGTACAATCCCGCGACAGGAGACTGTCGGATTTTCGTCCGACCCCAAGTACGTTCGCGTGAGCGAAAAAAAAATATCGATGCAAGTGACAATGTACGTGCGGACGTGTCCACAGTGAATGGAAACATCGTTTCACTGCCTCGAGATTGACCAAGACTGGTGGAACATGCCGTGCCTAGAATTGAATGGATAATTATAGAAACTAAACCGTGTTGCCGTGGGCCAAAATGCAATATTTTGTTGTAATTTGATAGTGCTGTTTGCTGGTGCTGTCGCTGAATCGAGAAAATTTCTAGAAAGGTTCAAAAAGAGTAATGCAGTTTTATGTATACTTGATCAGTTTAAGCTGAATAGCTGGGCTGATCCAAGCACCGGGTTGATTTTGATTTGCGGTGGTGTTTACTTAGAAGGGAGAGGGTGGCTAACTAGAACGCCAACATAGAACTCGTGGTCATTGCGACAGTATATGAGAATGGATAAAAAATATAGCTGCGCATATTAGGACTCGGCAATGGTAAGAAATGTGCATGTGTAAAATCAAAGCCTTTCGCTCGAAAATAGCACATAGTGCATATGCCTAGCAAGAGCAGCTCACAGCAGTTTTACCTCATTATTTCTTTTTAATCTTGAAAATCAAAAGCATGAATTATGACACCAAAGAAAAAAAGGAAAATAACACGAGCATCCGTCTCCGTTTTTTTGGTATCTCAATCTGCGATTTTGATTTTTAAAGATATGTTTCACTAATTATAAATCTCAAGAGGTACTTCAAAGCTAATAATGCCAAGTTAGCCTGACATACAGCTAGTTTATTGGCTCGCGAGCTTCTGTTTGCAACTTCGTGGTGCCCTATAGAATAAAATGACAATTAGTCCGAAAATGAGCTTTACGTGCAGCCAGAGCACGGCTACTCCGCAACCTCTAGCGCAAAATATGTTAACCTGTCAGTCATCTAGAACCTGTCACAGTGTTCGGTTCAAGCCCCAAAGCGACTATGCAGGAGTCGGAGAAAAAAACAGACACTCTCAGTCAAAACATTGCCAGCAATCAATGACTTGGGCAATTTTACAACGTGCATCATGTACCATATTGACAATACTAATCACTGCTATGATTTGTTAGCGAGAACACGGAGAAGGAAAATATCTGAAGAAGTGTATTGGACAGCAAACGCTTCCGCGAATGCGCAACTGCCCTACCAAGCGCGGCAGATCAATGCCCTTCTGCTGACGGTGGCGCCTCCGGTGGCCACTTTTGTCCCTATATGAAACTTTCGCGGTGTTTCATGACCAGTAAAAAGTACTGAGGGACCATGATGTCACATTGACAAGCACAAACGTGATGAGCCCAAAGCCAATCCCTGTGGTGCGCCTGTAATAATAGCAACAGTAGGACAGTTGGTTCGGTTTCATGGCGGAAGTCACTGTTCCCCAACACTCAAGCCAGACTCCATGTTGGGTAATCCTTTAGCACTTGAAGTCTCCACCATCTCGCGAATTTTTCTCTTGTATGGCTTTACTGCATATGTCAATCATAATATTAATATCTGGGGTTTTATGTCCGAAAACCGCAATATGATTATGAGAGACGCCGTAGTGCAGGGCGCCGGAAATTTAGACCACCTCGTGTTTTTTTAAAGTGCGCTGACATCACACAGTACAGGGGCCTCTAGCATTTCGCCTCCATCGAAATGCGACCACCGCGGCGGAGATCGAACCCACACCCATCGGGCCAGCAGCCTTTTATCATATGTCATTTATCGCTTGATTCTTGATAACACTAATTATACTTAGTAATTAACAAAGCCGGGGTGATTTATAGAACTATTACTTGTGTTCTTCATCCCTTTACACCTTCCATGCAAATAAATGTAGACTGACCTTTATTGACTTGTTTTAAAGGTGTAACTGTATAAACTGTATTTTATTATAAACTGTTTCACCTTTCTTTGAAAATGCTCGCAAAATATTTCGATTATTCGACGAACAAAAAACATGGTTGAGCCCTCCGTCATAGGAATCGGTATAACACTAAGGTAAAACGTAAAAGTAAAAGAAACCTTTGTGGAAGCTTTGTGGTATACGGCCGGATTATAGAGGTCATGGGTTCGGCTCCCGTTGAAGGAACTTTTTTCTTTGTCATCTGACCGTGTCCATTTTTTCGTGACGGAAATACGTCACTAAAGTCTTGGTGGACCCCGGCATAAAATACTTTCGTGTTAAAAAGACGATAACTGACTAACGATGATAAGCAAGGCAGCGAACCACTAATCGTTAAAAGTCGATATGTATCACCAACTGAGCATTCCGTACTTCTGGTAACGAGCGAAGCTTAAACGTGCGGCCCCGGTGATTATCATGAGCTGGGATCTATCGAAGTGTCTTCTCTTGTAGCTATTGTTTTCTCTATGACCACATTCAGAAGATCCGTGCTCGAAACGTAGCGGTTGGTGACGTTATCTTAAAGTATATTTAGGACAGCAAAATAATTTTATGGGGTACAATTTCCGCCATAGCGGATACCGCGTCTAGCTATATGTGCTGGCAACACCTGACGAGAAACTAGCACGAGCGCGGAGGCCCTTCGACGTAGCGTATGCTAGCAGGGGCGTAGCCAGCAATTTTTTTCGGGGGGGGGGGGGGGTTCAACCATACTTTATGTATGTTCGTGCGTGCGTTTGTATGTGTGTGTATATATATACGCAAGCAAAATTGAAAAATTTCGGGGGGGGTTTGAACCCCCCAACCCCCCCCTTGGCTACGCCCCTGTATGCTAGCATTGCTTCTTCTTGATAGTCGCTGCGCCCTCACGGGCTCACCGGCCGCCCCTTTTTTCTCCCTCCTAGCCATATACAGCTCGCTGTAAAAATTTGCCGACCATCCTTACTGCGCTTGTGTGAACAGGAAAACGATCTCATTTGCGAACGCCTGATGATACTGCGGAAGTTAGCCTATGCTTGGCAAGTCCAATACAGACCCGACACGACAGTGTTATCCTACTATATATTAAACCATAGAAATCTGAAACATTTCAGCTAAATGTTACGGCATTGAGGTTCAAGGATAGAGCTTGCATTCTGAATGTTGGTCTATGCTAGCTGCGAGGCACCGACCTTGTATTTTCATGTTTAGGTTGTGGCTGAACGCATTTGGCTATGCTTACGCTTTGAGTGCGGGCTGACTCAGATCCCGTCTGGTGGACCTGTTCACGTAAGCCTTACATGCTGCTCGTGGACCCCATTTTTTCCAGGTTGGAACAAACACATCGAAGGACAGATTTAGCACAGCGCAGATACGTCATCAAGAGTGGGTGTTACGCCTGCGCTACAGCCCCGGCGTTTGACGACGTAGCACAATGACGAGGGAGGGATTGAGAAAACGCTCGACGCAAGGGTTCCAACCAATGGGATGTGGGGTTTGTCGCTCTACACTGGGAGAGAATAACAGAGAAGGGAGAGATGAGGGAGAAAAACTTCGAATCAAGCGTAGAACTCTTGCTTTAAGAGCGTTGTTCTTGACCTGAGACGGAATCTCATGGCAAGGGCGACGGCGAAATAGCACCTGCAGTGTCCTTATAATTGCTTCCGCAATTCTCGTTTTCTCTTTGACTGGTTAACAGCCTTCATATGCGTGAAGTTAAAGTTATGTACATGCTCAACGTTATGCGTTTCTTTGCCTCGTTTCACGCACTATGTCCACCGGCTGTTGCTTACAAATGTTTGCTCCCTGCAGCTTGCCTACCTTTCCTCGTCTTCCAGGCACGTCGGCTACACTGGCGCTTAGAGGGTAACTTAAGATAACGTAATGTGAGAACCCGTGTTACAGCACAGACGTCATCGTAAGGAAGCGCAGGCTACGGTTATATGACGTGAATATCATACGTAGGATTCGCTTGAGTATTTCTCCGGGGTCGAGCAACACTTACACCTACCTTGCTGAGTCATAGAAACGTATATGTAATGTTTATTAGACTTTCACAAAAGCGGGGCCAGCCCTGGAAGTAGAATTGACGTTAACCCAAAATGCCACCTGTATCATAGGAGCGCATATTGTGATATGAATTTATGCAATTTGAAGTGTGCGTCCGGTTACGCGCGTATATTGTGAGGCGGCGAAGGAAGAAGATGCTGTTGAGCTGCTCTCTTGCTGGACAGTCGGCCGTGACACTAGCTTGAGCTACTTGGGTGGTAGTCGCGTTCCCGATCAAGCCAGCTGCACAGTTCCCCAAGGCTGGCGTTCCTGGGTCAGGTGTTTAGCAACGGCGTGTTCCGGGTCAGCCGAGCCGTGTCCTCGGCCTTTCCTGTGCTGGGCAGACGCGCAGAGCCAACGGTCCAGACCCTTCCTGTACAGGCATCTGACCCGACTCGTGCCTGAGCCTACCGCAACAGCGTCGTGGTGCGGAGCTACATGACGTGACTGTGCCATCACTGCGCCGATAGACGCTACAAATTAGACGACAGACTGCATTGTGTTTGATTTGTATGTGCGTGTGTAACGTGTACGTCCATTTAGTCCCGTGTTCACAATAAAGCATCTGTGTTTCCGTTGCGCCATCCTTGTGTGCAACAGGCCTGAGCCCACATAATCATCATAAGTATTGTTTAATACCTTCTTATAAAATTAGACAGCCAGCACTGCAACCATAAATGACGTTTTATCAACATCACGCCAGCCTTCGCATTTTAAGTGTGTAGCGCTTCAGCGGCCCGGCTTGTCCTCCATCCTTAGATCTCAAGCTACGTGATCACGCTCAAAATCAAGTCTACAATATACGCCTAAAACAAGGTTTAATATGTACTCATGGGATAGTTGGTGAGCCATGATTTTCGTGTAGGAAGCACAAAAAGGGGAACAAATACGTACACATAAAAGTCACAGTTTCGCCGCAACGGCGAAGCAATGAATGCTATAGCAACAAATTGGAATGTAACGCGAAGAACGGAAAGCAGCTCAAAATTGCGAGCGCGTCGCTCGCGCCCAAAGGACGCACGAAAAGAGCGCAGACAGGACGAGCGCGAACTATCCTGCGTCACACCTCGATACTTTAAGTGCACTGCTGAAACATAAAGCAGTAAGCGCGAAACGAAGGAACAGGTATACACAGGACTAGCGCGAACTAAACGTCGCAGTTGTTACTAATTTCTACTTGAACAGCACGCTCCTTTCGCAGACCCGTCCGCTGCAGCGAGCGAAGTTACCTTCGTACGCTCTTTGACTTCAGCGCGTACATCGCGGGCAAAGTACAAGACATACAACCCCCTTTTTTTCCCCGCGCCCGCCCCTCTTCTTGCCTTGAGATAAGCGCACGAATGCGACCACGCCCTGTAGGGCAAAGAACATCGGCGTTCGCAGGAGCGGGGCCGCGACCTTTAAAGCCCAGCGCCCAGCGCGCTCTTTGCGCAATCACCCCTGGTAATGAAGAAACGCTAATAAGCGCCTGCCGTCTCTGAGTCCGGCCAGCAGTAAAGGGTGTGTAATAACGCTCGCCGTTAGCTACGTGGACGATCTGCGTTTCGTGGCGTAGTGACTAGCGCCACGCGCTGCCGAGCGAGAGGTCCCTGGTTCGATTGTGTGCTTCGGAACCACTTTTCTGAATTAATTTTCTTTGGGGCTTATATATATATTATATATAAATATATATATATATATATACTCATACATATGCGGTGCTTGAGGCGGCGGCGACGGGTACGGACAAAAACCAGCCGAGACTATCCATATAATTGCTATCGCAATAAAGCACGCAAGCACAAGCGCTGTACTGCAACTGGTGATTTATTGTCGAAAGACCCGGCTAATGTATGCGAACACGCACATGCGCTCTGACAGCAGTGGATACGATGAGGACCAGAAAAACACGAGGAAACCGCAGATATAAAGGCACAACAAAAAACACGTGGTTCTGGTAAAAAATCTGCCACACAGTTTGTGGTCATATACCAAGGAATCGGCGCCCTTTTACAGAGAACGCAACCGTGGGGCAACTGACACATTTATCTTTTCATTTGTCAATTTCCGTGGCCTCGATTACCGCTCTAGTTTCTTTCTTGCGTTCCTTGCGCACAATCTACGTATATTTTAAAGTGGGATCACAGCCACAATCCCTACAATGGGAGGCCTAATGTCCAGAATTTTTTGCTGCGAAATGGCGGTTGTGTTCCGTTAGCCATTTGTTTATGCCCCTGCCCCTCTGACCAATGTAAACCATCTTACAGTTCAGAGGGATCTTGTACATCACCTCTTCCGTGCGTGCGACGTAGGGGTTGCGGTGCTTGATTTCACACGATTGCGTATGCCTCATAGCGCCATTCACCTTTTTGCACAGGCCCGACAAACGCACTGGTGCCGAGAAGACATCGTCGATACCGGCTTTTCGGCCTATCTTTCGCACATTGTGTGAAATGGCGCGCATAGGGTATCACCACCGTACTCCGGTGATTCCCGCTTGCGGCAGCACTTGTTTTTTTTTTGCAAGCCTTCTGCGACCGAAACCAAGAGGTTGGACGGATACCCAGAGCGCCTAAGGTGGCTCACCTGGTTAGTGAAGCCGGCATCACCTTTGTGCGGACAGGATTTTTAGAGGGCTCTCAGGAAGCACGATCTGGCAATTCCTCTCTTTACAAGTCTGGAGTGCGTGGATTGGTAAGGGAGGACGGGTTTTGTTGCCCCTTGGTTCATAAGCCCAACATATGTGATCAGGCAATACGTATACACCAAGGTCTAAAAACCTGACATACCCGCTCATGGGCAGCTCGTACGTTAGTAACAATGGAGCTTGGCACAAAGCGAACGTGGCCATATCGTTAGAAACTGCAGAATCAAAGTCCTTGTCGTCACATTCTAAAACCACAAAAAATTATTCGACGTATCTAAAAACTCTAGTCACCTTCTGACCTTGAAAGGCGTCATTTAGTCTCCTGTCACGCGCAGCCAAATAAATGGCAGACAGCACCGTAGCTGTGCAGGAGCCAATAGAAATACCATTTCTTTGGATGTACCCTTCGCCTTCCCATTCTGCAAAAGTAGAATTCAAGAAAGTTTAGAGGAGTTCCATGAATTGGCCGCTGTGAATTACGGTGCTATTTTGAAATCTGGTGACACCGTGCTAGTCCATACATTCGCCCACGCTTGTCATTAGGTCGTTGTGCGGGATACTGTAATAGAAATCTTTTATATTAGCAGAAAAAAACTGAAAGCCGTGACTTGACTGGGTCGTGTTCTTAAAAACGTCTATTACCTGACCGGAGTTTCGAATCAGGTAAGGGCCACCGACAGTTAAAAGTATAGGTTTCTTTTGCAAAAATATGGCAAGACACTTCTACCAGGTTCCTGTCTCAGAGATAATTACCCGAAGCGGGCGCCCAGGTTTATGCGTTTTTTCAGCAAACAAAAAGTCTAGACCTAGCTTTCTTTTCGCTCCGATGGACTTCCTAAGTTCTTCCAATTTATTGCAGTTTACACAATTTTACAGCCTTCTTTTTAGCCTTCTCTAGAGAAACATCAGGGCACTTATGAAAGACAGACAAGACAGCTTCAGATGCCTTACGATCATACAAGCTTTGTCGAAGAACGGCGAGACCACCGTCTTTGTCAGCCGCCAACAAAGACAACGAATTTTATTTCAGATACGAAACAGTTTGGCGGAATGGAATCCTAGTACTCTGAGGCTTGCACCTTTCAAGCACATCAAGTCCCTCTGAAATGCACCTGTCAATTTCGGCCTCCGAAACACGTGAAGCAACTTGTGTTACCATAGCGAACAGTTCTGGGCGCGTCCTCGTGGATTGCACAGCCAACTTGGGTCCCCTCGCGACATGTTCTGGAAGTTTAACGTCACCGACGCAATGGACGAGGTCTCGTGCCCAAGGATCCTTGTTGGGGAGGCACTTCCGCAGCTGGCCGAGTACCTGTGGCCACAACATTTCGGTAGACTTATCGGTAAGTCTGGAGAATTGCAGCCGCTTGAAGCTCGAGATGCCGGGGGGTGACGAAACATCAAGTAGAAGGTTAAGATGACCCTTGTAGACGCAAACATGGCAAACTGGTTTCTTTCGGTTCCTGCATAACTCCGGTGCTGTCCGACATTTATTTGGCTGCGCGTGACAGGAAACAAAATGGCGCCTTTCAAAGTCAGCAGGTGACTAGAGTTTTTAGATACGTTGACGATTGTTTAGAGGTTTTAGAGTGTGACGACAAGGACATGGATTCTGCAGTTTCGAACGCTATGGCGACATTTGCTTCGTGCCACGCCCCATTGTTACTAAGGTACGAGCTGCCCATGAGCGGGTATATCAGGTTTTTAGACCTTGGTGTATACGTATCGCCTGATCACATATGTTGGGCTTATGAACCAAGGGGCAACAAGCCCGTTCTCCCTTACCAATCCGCGCACTCCAAACTTGTGAAGAGAGCAATTGCCAGGCCATGCTTCCTTAGCGCCTTCCAAAAATCCTGTCCGCACAAAGATGTTGCCAGCTTCACTAACCAGGTGAGCCGCCTTAGGCGCTCTGGGTATCCGTCAAACCTCTTGGTCTCGGTCGCAGAAGGCTTGCAAAAAAAAAAAACAAGTGCTGCCGCAAGCAGGAACCACCGGAGTACGGTGGTGATACCCAAGTGCGCGCCATTTCACACAATGTGCGAAAGATAGGCCGAAAAGCCGGTATCGACGTTGTGTTCTTGGCACCAGTGCGTTTGTCGGGCCTGTGCAAAAAGGTGAATGGCACTATGAGGCATACGCAATCGTGTGAAATCAAGCACCGCAACCCCTACGTCGCACGCACAGAAGAGGTGATGTACAAGATACCTCTGACCTGTAACATGGTTTACATTGGTCAGAGGGGCAGATGCATAAACACATGGCTAACGGAACACAACCGCCATTTTGCAGCAAAAGATTCTGGGGCCGAATTCACAAAACTCACTTACGAGCAAATTGTCGCGTAAGAGAAATTTTGTCGCGTAAGTCGATTCACGAAGCGAAAAAAAACGTCGTAAGAGGCCATCGTTATCACATCGGCCGCTTCGGTAAAGCGCGCTGTGACTGTCCAGGAACATGTCAGCGATGGTGATGCAGTTGCTATATTTGGTGACGTCACTGAAAAAGGCTCGTAAGTAGATTCACGAAGCAAAAAAATTGCGCGGAAACAGCGTGGCTACGAGAAAATCCCAAGAGTGGTCCGGACCACTCTTACGAACAATATGGTTGTTTAGAACATGCAACTGCGGCGGGTATCTGGGTGCCGTGGCTAATTTTGAGCTAATTCACGGCCATTTAAGGCTTCTTGATGATTGCTGGCACGTTTTAATTTATTTCGGCGCTTTGAGTTTCGTGTGTTATTTCGCTTGTACGCTATGGACTTTATTGGCACTCGTAGTCGTCCAATAAACTGGGAGTCGCAGTAATTAAAGAAGCCTATTGGGTGTCAATGGCGAAACATTATGCATGCAAAGACTTGTGGTTGGATTAAAACCAAAGGTCTACATGAATGGTCGATGAAGTCGAAAGTGGCGCGGTATTTGGTCAACATATTTTTGTTATGTTGTTGTGTTGCGTCCGACTTCCTCCAATGAGACGTCCAACTTATCATGATGTACGCAGCATTGGTCGAAACCACCACCGAAGAGGTTCAGAGGAGCACATCAGCTGCACGCTATTGGAAATAAAATTGAGCGTAGCATTTCAATTAGCCGTTATTAAAGCCTATTATGTGATTCCACAACGTGTCTAGTTGGATAGGCTTTAACTGCCCAATAGGCACGATCGCTGAAACGCAGCTGTCGCTATGCGCTTTGGGTCGATCCAGAGCGGGCTCGTACATTGCAAATCGCAGCATATTATAGATGTGCGAGATTATGCATGAAATCTCAAACAAATCAAGCTTTTCGATCTTCACTGTTCGGAAACCGAAACGGAACGCGCTTATACGGCGAGCAGTCAGAAGTAAATGGATCCAGTAATTTGAAATGACATCAAAAATATGTGCGAATGCTCACGATTCTCGAGTATAAACAAGCCTTTGCCGGATTCACGTCCCTTTCATTACTAACTGCCATTTAACATGGCGTGAGAATATCAATTGAAGGTGGCTTCACCCACTCATAAATGTATTTTGTGCTCATAAGCGTCAGCTTGACCTAGAAATCATCGCGTAGGTAAGGCGAAACCCCCGCAGGAGGCTACTATCGTAGCAGATGACAAACGATAGCAGACGACGGCTTGGGCGAGAGGTGCAACTCGTGATTGGTTGGGAAGCAGTACTCTCTACAACAGCCCATCTTATGACGTTGACAAAACACTTCTTTCATCGCGCGCTCCTGTCGCGTTCTTCATATCTTCCCCCTCGCACATAAGAGAACTTTTCATCTTCTCGCGATCAACGCGAAAGAGCTTTTTCTAAGTTGTCTTAGTGCTACCCCCTGCTATGGTGGAGGTGTCAGCAACGGCGCGCCGGAGACGAAGCATTTTTTCATGACGATGCGACGGCGCGGGAGGCATCTCGGTGCCGACAGCAGCGCCGCCGCATGGGCGCGTCCTCGGGCGCGTCTGTCGGCTCCGAGATATCATCCGCGCGCTTGGTACGGACGCGAGGCGCGTTTTCCGTTCACGACTTCTTACGGCGCACCATATAACCAAATCATTTTCGAGATTAGGCAAACATATCAATGAAGCTGGCCCAACAAGAGCTTTGGTAATTGCTTCGTACTGCTGAAGCTTTGTGTGGAGTGTAACAATTGGAAAGCACTGCACCTCGGCTTATGCAGTGGGTGGTCGTTTGCGGGGCTATTGCCCCCCGTTTCGCTGGCAACTTCTTGGAAAGGTACGCAGCGACGTTGGGGAACAAAGTTGGAACCGACCGCATCTGGTGTTAGGGAAGGGCGACCACGGGGAATTTCCACTGTGTCACCGTTGATCACATGTGTGTAGCTGCGAAATATAAACCTCTTGTCGAAGTGAAGTTCACAGACAACGCTGTTCTTCTCCAGCGGCTTATCAGCTCGTGGAACGGAACGTTCCCAACCCTGGCGGTCGACGTTCATCATCGGCGCACGATAACTGCGATGAGAGAGACCTTAATTCCTATCTTGTTTTCCTGTCCGAGACGTATCCCATAGTGGATCCAGGGGCGAAACAATGTCTCTGCTGTCTCTGCAGTTTTGCCATCACGTAGCGTCAGCACATGAAAACAACAAACTCGCAGGTGAGCCATCGGCGCAATGTAGCGGACGCTTTTCGGCTTTCTTGCGAGGCTCGGTCGATCACATAAAGTAACCAAGGCACGCGTCCTCTGGTCCGGTGACGGCAACGGATAATCTATCGACGGAACGACACAACTTCACGACAGAAAATGTGCGCTGACGAGATCCGCAGCAACAGCGGCGTTCGCCGCACAATTATCTTTTTCGCTCGCGAGAAAACGCGACATGCGTTTGTCGCTCGCGAACAATGCGGCATATGTTTATCGGTCTCGAAAAACGTGACATGCTTTTCTCGCTCGCAAAAACCGCGACATACGTACGTTTCTCGGTCGCGAAAAACGCAACATGCGTTTCTCGCTTTAGTAGACAGCGTGCCATAGACGCGTTCGCTGACTAGGAAATTCCGGTTTCCCGCGAAGCGCCGGTGGCTACGGCAACGCATTTGGCCATCAGGCACCAATACGCACAAACAAAAGCCGAGCAGGCGAAGCAACAGGTGACATAACATGCACTTTGCCGGAGAGAATCCACGAGACCACTTCGCCAGACCTCGCTCTAGGCATCTCGGAGACGACGAGCGCGCCACCTGTCGGCGTCATGAAAATGTGCTTCACGGCTTGCACGGCGCAGCCCGGCCGATGCTGACACCTCCCCCTCTAGCCACCATACCCCTGCTGCGCAGTTTGTAAGAACAACATGGCGCCGTAAACTGTAGGTGTCGGCGCCGATTTTCGCAAACGCATGAGTTCCTTCAGCGTTCGACTGGATGTGCTGTGAATACCGCTGCTTTTCCGGTGCGCGCAAGCAGTGTGAAGACCGACGGCAGTGTCTCTTGGTGTGCCGTGAAGCGTAGCGAAGCCTGTGCCACGGGGTGTTTATGAAGCGGGGATCGGCGCCTGTGTACCGACGGTAACTAGCACTGGAGGAGCCTGCAATGTGTGTTTGAATGTCGGTAACACAGTTCGTTTGCATCGCTTTCAAGTCTCAGTAAGGTGCAGTGCGGCATTTCGAATTGACAGCATTTTGGCGCGTTACTTGAGTGATTCCGTGCTTCCGTGTTTCCGTGATTCCGTACGGTAACGCATGAACTACGCTCTGTATTTGGTTCTTGCTTCGCCAGTGGTTAGCCCGTGCGCTTCTATTTTCTTGTGAGCAGTCCAGGCAAATGCAGTGTTCGGGAGTGAAACGATGTGCGTTGTGAACAGAGGTGCTGTGTTGACATTTCCAAGACTTGTGAAGAGGCTGCGCCCGTGTGACAGAAGATTAAAAGCGTTGATAACCGCGTTTCGTCCTACGAAGTTGTGATGGTGCTTTATGAGGGCTTTAAGGATTCGGCGCTGGGCTTGGCGCTTTCTTTTTTAACTCGTTGCTTCTCCTTTTTGTGATAACCGTAATCCGAACGTCATAACGTGTCGAACCGAAGTCGCTCGCCGAGACATTGTGCTGTAAATGTGGCTGCTTTGGCAGTGCGCCTTGACTGTTCTCCGGTGAAAACTTGGACTTGTACCTGGCAGCGAAAGCACGTGGACATCACGCTTCGCTCCGGACAGAACACAATTCTCACTGGTGCTTTGCCTTGGATGAAGTCGTAGACCAGCACCTGCTAACTACAGGTTTTCGAGCCCATCTGTCGTGTCCTTTTGCACGGCACTGGTGCCTTGACTACAGCGGCCCACGGCGATTTCTCACGCTTCACCAGTGGACGTACACGTCTTGCTAGCGTTGCATTTCTACGTCAACGGCAGCTTCCAGTCCACGGACGTCTTTTCCCTGTGGCTGCAGAGCCCATTCCATTCCCGATGACGCTGACGGCTGCTAGTATCATTGTGCCATCGGTGAGTTGAACTTGCGCAACTAATTCCGTTGCTATTCGTGTAGTGCTATAACGTACGTTTGTAAGTTTTTCATCCCAGCAGATGTGCTGTCACCCCATGTTAAGTTCCAGTGCGAAAAGTACTACTACCGCTTTGTATATACGTATATATGGCCAATATACATATATTGCAATATGAGCAAGTACACCAGCAGTTTTTATGATTTTGCTTAAGCAGGCTTTTATCTGATTATTAAGAGGAGCCTGTCTGTTTACCACGCTTGACAGTTGAGAGAAAAATATTTGATGCGAATTTATCTTCCAGGAGCCATTTCGCACTTTTTCAGGAATTCCCTTTATATTGCAAAATTACTTGTATAGAAGATTACCGCTGTGGCAGCACTATACTTTACCAGGACATATACATTACAGTATGTAAAGCTTACATGGGGCTTCAGTTTGTTTCAAATTGAATAAAGCATATTTGATAGCTATGACTAAGTGATAATTTTTGTGTTTCTGCCAAATATGTATTAAGAGCGCTTTCAATGATGGTTTTTTTAATATATCCTTTTTGGCCTCTTCACAGATTGCAGATTTTCGTAAGGTCGTGGGATACATCGATTGCAAGCACTGGCAAATCAAGCCACCTTTTGACTGGGAGCGCCTGTACAGAAATAGGAAGGACTTGTGCTCCCTAAATCTACAAGTCCTTTGCAACGGTGGGGGTGTCATCATCCAGCCGACCTCAAAGGGGCCTGGAAGCACGCATGGCAGCCTCATCTGGATGGACTGTGCTCTGCCTGGGAGCTTCAAGGGTAGAAAACTGCATAAAGGCTGGATGCTAGGTTAGTTTTTTTAGGTGTTTTAGGTGTTTAACCACAGTAAACACCGGTTAATGTACACAACTTCACAACCAAAACATTGGTACTAACAGAGGATGCTTGTATTATTTTCACACAGCGATGCTAATTGGACGCGTAAAGAGAAGCAAATTATAATAGAATTGACAATGTCGAAAGTGTAAAGTCTACAGCTTATGAATTTTACTCCATACATGTGAGACTGGAAAGTTGTGCTTTTGAAATAGCACAAGTACTTTTATTGCTTATTGAGCTCTTGTGCTTGTCACTCACACAGTGTATCAAGTGCTCTGCATGGAAATAGCAAGCGGGAGAAAATCGCCTGGCTGTTCGCAACATGCAGGGAGAAAGAACTCTAGTTCAAACCTCAGGCCACACAGGAGCAGTAAATGCGCATTTTACCTGCCGTAGCTTATCTTTTTTCAATGTTGTGGCACGTTGTATTTCCGCCGTACGTGTTCTCAGCACAATTGCATAGTGGCACGGTTATTTCTACAAATCGTATGTGACCTGAGTACACGCTTGTTGATCTCTGAAGGTGACTCTCGCTATGCCTGAGAGCCATGGGTGCTCACCCTCCTGTCCGTGGCTGGCCCAGCTGAGCAGCAGTGCAGTGCAGCGCCCACCCATGCAAGACAAGTCATACAGTGCACCTTTGGTGTTCTGAGCAGGACACAGCGTATCCGTCCGGCATGGCAGTGACATCAATAATAATGATGGTGAGTGTTTGTGGAAGCCATAAGAGCCCATTAACATGCATTTATAGATTATGAGTGTGTTTGTTGCTCGCAGTCATTTCTCCTAATCAAGTGCATTTTTTTGCAAAGTGTAATTTTGTTAGGAAAAGCCGTTTCGAGCAACAAAAACACACATAATCCAATAATGCTTTGTGTTTTCAAGTCTTCAAAATTGCTCCTTCACACTGTATGCGGAGGTGGCTATGTTAGATAACTTTAAAGTGATGAACAATAGCTGTTGTCTTGTAACATAGAAATACATGAGTACACTCTAAGAACAAATCGTGTATTTGGGAGTATTTCTGCTACACAGCAATAATCGAAATCTTGCTTGCTCGCACTTCCTTTTTTCAAAACCTCGCTCTTGGCACTTTTCTATCAAGAATGCTATGTCACTTTGATAACACGCGCGTCATTCGTGACCCGGAAGTCCCGGGACCGTGGTGATAACGCGAGGAAAGTAACGTGAGATGGATGACGTTTATAGTTGTGGGGTAGCAACACTCCCCAAATACTTGTTTTTTTTTCTTAGATTGTAGCATAGTGAACTCATTTTTGGTCGGCTTCTTGCACCTAGTGTAAAGTCGAAATAGAAGACAATTTATTGGCTTATGTCTCACTATTGGGCAGAAGTTTGTTGCCTTCAAAATGAACATCGTAGTTATAAATTTATATCATAAAATACTTTTTCAAAGTCTTCATTGTTGATGGTTCTATGTTCAGACCTTTTTTGTTGTTTTTTATTATTTCTTCATACTTGTCATCGGCTTCTGAAAATTCGACAGCTAGAGTTGTTAACACATATCAGCTGTCCATTTTTGCACATAGCACGGTTGTAACAATCATCTGTATTTTTCTATATTCCAGCAGTATCACTGGATCAGGTGCCCCACTGTCATGTAATTGCAGTGTATCTCGGACAAAACACACAAGGCCAACAAGTAGAGAGCGACTACCAGTGACAGTGTCCTGCTGTTCAAAGTGCACGTCAACAGAAAGAATGCATTGTGATAGTTGGAACAGCTTGAATTGCGCAGTGCATCATTGAGTTGCGCAGTGCATCATTCAGCAATTCCTTGCACCTGAGGATTCAAAATTATTTAAATTCTGCATTTAATATACCAAACCTTGACGTTAATGTAAATCACACTGTAGTGGTAATGTGCAAATTAATTTCGGCTACCTTGAATTTTTAACATGCACGTAACTCAAAGTGCATGTGTGTCTCTGCATTTCACTGCCATTAGAAACAGCAGCCATGGTCGGCAACCAAAACCGTGTTTTCATGTTTGGTAGTGCACGAATGAAACAATTGAAGCGCGTAGTTTCGCTTTTGGTCAATATAGGCGTTCAGAATACACGCATTATTATAGCACAAATGATTTTATGTATGTATGAGCTCTGGAAAGTCATTTTCCGCGGATTATTTAGATGCAAAAGGAGCGTCACTATTCCTAGTATGTCCAACAGGCTTTAGCACCTGTGTAATGTTATCCTATCGCATTCTTGTCCTCTTCAACGGTCAACCTTTCTGCATGTACTGTTTAAGTTTTTTTTTCTTTTTTTCATATGGTGTTTGCTGCCATAGGTTTCTCCATAATGTACTTGTATACTCTGCAAATAGTTTATCATCTATGCAGCTTTGCTCATATTACTGCTGAAAGTATTTATTGCTTTTTGTATGGTGACTATGCATGCATTTACTTATGCCTTTTGATGCGCCTGTGCAATGGTTTAGCCTGAAGAGGGCTGCTGGTGTGCCTCTAAACTTGAAACTGGCGACTTCGAACAAATTTGAAGGCTGATAACCATTACTACTATATTCAGACAAGCTGTGATAGCTTCATGAAAATGTATTTAAGATTCTGTAAACTGTGCCAGGTAAATGTTTTTAAATTATTTTATTGTTGTCCATGTATTGTGCGCCTGAAACATAATTACATCATCGTGGCACAATATAAAATGTTATTCTGCACATTTCTGCTGATAAACATTGCAGCTGAGGCCAGCAGCAAGATATACATGCAAGGCACTGAAGCATCACATCACATGCCTTGCCCAGAAGTGCATGGAAATTTTTTTTCGAGCGGAATGAGAGACTGCTATACAGCAGTCTCTCATTTGAAGGAATTCGGCACATGTGCACATTTTGAAACCTTTTTGAGGAGTGTTTTCAGAAGAAGTAATAGGGTATTCACATGTCAACAACAGCATTAATTGTACCGAGGAGCTTAGTAACAGTGAATTGTTTTATTTGTGTATTGTCCAGAATTTGTCCGAGCTGTGCCAATCTTCCAGCCCACGTCACCTGACATGGCTTGTTATAGTGGTGTCAATATGCCGGACTATGTAAATAAACTATGTGTCATCTTGCAGACATGTACCAAAATGTGATGCATTGCATTTTTCCTTGACATCACATTGTCGGGGGCTCTTTTCTTATATATCGTCGTAGGCTGCCGCCCACGAAAATGTATAAAAACTGCTTGTGAGTGGGCAGAAGCAGGAACTATAAATGAAATTGTTCCAAGAGGGTTCGAGAAATGCCGAGTTGGCACATAAGAGTGGTGAGAGATTTCTCTCGTAAGTTACTGCCTTGAAACCTCTGTGCTCAAGACTGCATGTATCAGCATTGTTGTTTTATAGCAGTTCATCCTATTAACTACTACTCAATGTATGTACGTATGTATGTATGTATGTATGTATGTATGTATGTATGTATGTATGTATGTATGTATGTATGTATGTATGTATGCATGCATGCATGCATGTATCTTTTAAACAAAAACTTACGTTTTTTGTTTAGTGTAACTTTCATAAAAATTTTGCTATTTGATTTCTAGTTCTTTTTCTATCTCATTTTCATTTCTCAAATATGTTTTCTAATGCGCAAAAATTAATGTAACCTTACAAAAAATGTGTGCATTCAAACAAGATGTTTCACTTAACAACGTACAGTTCTCAGCAAGAAGTTGGGAACTATGCAACCAACCAGCAAAAATAAGTTATAGGACAGCTCCTCTGTGTAACATTGCTTCTACACATTGCGTTTGTCCAATATGTACAACAGAAAGTCGACTTCAACCAGCAGAACCAAGCTTTCGCCCGTGGCTGTACATACTTGTACATATGTGCGTGGTATTTATACGTATTAACGCGATAGCGTTAAAGAGCTCGTATCGCAGAAATTCCGCCGTCGGCGTCGGCACCGTTGGTTGTGAGCGAAAAATCATATTGTCCGTGACCGAAAAAACGAAAAAGCTGCAAATAAAATAAATAATAAAAATGTTGGGTCCAAGTGAGAATCGAACCCAGGCCGTCTGCGTGGCAAGCAGGTGTTCTACCACACAGCCACGCCTCTGCTTGGAGCTACACTGAAAGTAACTTTCATGCTACCCAAAAATACGCGTCCTGTATACAGGTGTCACAGTACGAGATGTACTATCGCAGTAATATTGCGTTGTACAAGCGTACATTGCCATCGGGCGTCACACCATGTCAATATCCTAACGACTTGGTAGTTTAAAGACAGCCACCCATTACAAAAGGCACACACATTACTGCGCGTATTCCCTTAAGGCCACGTAGTGGGTGCATCGCAACTTCGAAACAGTTTCTGGTTAAAAGCATGCTACCCATTACATAAGGCACACACTTTAGTGCGCACATTCTGTTAAACACTCGTAGCGCTCGAAGTGCACACTAGGGGCAAGATATCGCTGTCGCGTTGAACTCTTAAAGGCGTAGTTTAAGCGGCCCCCAATTTTTGTCATACGTGTTGCCAATTACTATTAAGGGCACAAAACTAGTCAAGCTGAATATGCGGATTTTTGTCTGTTCACCTGTCATCTATACTGTAACTGCTATTGATAAACTCGCGTTTAAAATTTTCATGTACTTACCAAGGGAAGAGTAGCCCTTTATGACGCAAATGAATTTGCCGTAATCTTTTCCCAGGCCTACTGTTTTGCCCTCTCCTCAGAACTCGATAGCCTGCTGGAGTTCTTTATAACCATTGACAGAGGCATTACACGGAGCTGCGCAACACGACAGAGACCGAGAGAGAAGACACAAACACATCACTGTGTTTGTGTGTTTTCTCTCTGTCCCTGTCGTTTTGCGCAGCTGCTTGTAATGAATCCAACCCAACTAGCACGGAAACGTGTCCCGACAATGGCAGTCATCTTGGCCGCAAGCATTTTGGCCGCCGCGTGTCTCCTGATGTTCTTGAAAACACCGCGATGTCTGACCGGCGGTCGAATAGCCAGAGTCGTGAAAAGTAATGCCCAGGTATGATAATTGGGTTTCGGGACTGGGCACCCTTGCGATAGTAGTGGTTAGAGCAAAAAAAAGGTACTCTTATTTCTATGATCCGTGAGGGAGCACGGCGCAGCGCATTTGGGTATAAAGGGGCGTGAAAGAAGACAGCGGAAAGGCCACCTTCTCAAGAAAAGAGTGCTCGCAACACATAACCTCAGGCCGTGCTATCCATTTTTCCATTAAAAAAATACGTGAGTGCTTGGCGACACTGCGAATCGAACCCAGTACCTCCCGCATTGTAGTCGGACGCTGTAACGACTCGACCACCGCTGCAGTGTTTCAGAAGAGAGCTGACCACTGTAACACTTACTTCATTGTATATATATTATCTTTCCCTCGAAAGACACGTAATTCAAGACGTCCGGTGAAAGTCGATCAAAAAAAGAAGAGAAAACTCGGGATCCTAATGCATTCGCCTAAGGTGACTCGAAGGTTAAAGCCATCAAATGGGGCTATATTACCGTGCACTTTGTATCGAGTGCGACATCACTAATAAACTATCGCTAATTGACTGCCACTGATGTCACTTTCACTAAGGGAATGTTCAATTTGTTTCGGTTATCGTCATTTAAATAAACATTCACTAAACAAATCACTACTCACTTAATTTGCTTCGATTCTCATATATAAGCACAATCACACGTTCGCTCGCTTTTGTATGGCTTTCGCTCCCATAGACGTTAGTAAGTAACGCGAACGCCGTCTCTTTTTTTTTTTCTTATTATTAATCGTGCGAACGCGCAGCACGCGCGCCCTGTGAATCCAGGCGCATGTGTATAGTCATGTCACTTCAGGCCGAGACAACATCGCTTCTTTTATGTTTGCTCACGCAAACTCCGCAAGGACGAAGTGACTGCGCCGTGTTTTCTGAAAAGCATTAGCACGTAGAAACCTCCCGACGAATCTTTCTTGTTTTACGCGTGCACATATCTAAGCGTATACGGTTGCTCTCTCATTCCAGCCTTGTCAAAATGCTGCGGTGAATAGGACCTGCGGCATTACGCTATGATACCTTTCTTACTGCTGCTTTGTATTTCTGTACAGTTCTCTGTAGGCTCAAAAGCCGCTCCTATGTCTTGTACTGAGATCTTCGTAAGAAATGCAGCATTTTACGTCTAGCTACAAAACACCCTAATGGCAACCACCATACCGTGCTCGAACATGCCTAGTTAGTTTAGTGGCAGCGCAGCTTCATGAAAATGTAACTAAACTGGTTGTGGTAAACAGGGGGAGACGTTTCGGTCACATCTTCAAACCTTCAATGTTTCAATTTACGCGCGGTTTAAAGATGCAGTGCGTCTGGAGCGTTGTTCGCCTGCACTTGACGGGATAGCGCAGGGTTTATTAACGCCATCGAGCAACTAGATTTTTGTTAGCTATGGTCATCGATGAAACACGAGCACTGGGCTTCGCGCAAGACCCCAGGACGTCTGCGGCAACGCGGCAACGCGTAAGAGCTGTAGCAGACGCCCGGAACTGGAAGATGAGATGCAACGAAAATACATTGGCTATCACCGTATACCCTCGATGCTAGACGCTTCGCGTGCTGCCCTTCTGTCACCTGCGCGCACTTCTTTCTTTCCTTATCGTTTGATCGGCTTTCGCGTTGCCTCCTTGCCCTCAAAAGTGGCTGGTAAGTTAAATTCGTACCATTGCTATCGTAATCCCTCGAGATACGAGAATTCTTGGCTAAGAAATTGCGTAGGCAAGAGAAAGCTTTGTGAATTCGGGCCCTGGACATTAGGCCTCCCATTGTAGGGATTGTGGCTGTGCTCCCACTTTAAAAGGTACGTAGGTTGTGCGCAAGGAACGCAAGAAAGAAACTAGAGCAGTAATCGAGGCCGCGGAAATTGACAAATGGAAAGATAAATGTGTCAGTTGCCCCACGGTTGCGTTCTCTGAAAAAGGGCGCCGATACCTTGGTATATAACCACAAACTGTGTGGCAGATTTTTTATCAGAACCACGTGATTTTGTTGTTTTTGTTGTGCTTTTATTTGTGCGGTTTCCTCGTGTTTTTCAGGTCCTCATCGTATCCACTGCTGTCAGAGTGCATGTGCGTGTTCACGTACATAAGCTGGGTCTTTCGACAATAAATCACCAGTTGCAGTACAGCGCTTGTGTTTGCGTCTTTTATGTGTACGTATTTGTTGCCATTTTGTGCGCTGCCTAATCGAAAACTAAAACAAGGCTCGCAATTTTCAAACCTGGGTTAAAAGAAATGAACCATGTCTAAAATAATACAGCTGACAGACATAATCAATGAAGTAATCGTACTGTTTAACTTATTGCCAAGAACGTTTCGAAAACAAGCGCCTTACTCCCGTGCCGTGCAAGAGATGACGCCACCGCCTTATCAAACGTAAGAGGGCTCCTATCACCGGTCCGCTCCTCTCACCGGCTTTCTACGGCGCTACATCTGAAGGGGGAGACAACCTGACCGAACTCGCTGCAGAAGACACGTTTCTCAAGCGCCGGTTCCAGCAGAAGGTTGATAAAGCGGACTGAGTCGACAATGCGGACCGATGTCGCACACTGAGTTTGCGAGTCGAACTAACAAGATTATACTCGTGCCAGGATAATCTCACATGATTTCCACACACATTGACGACATCGACGGTTCAGTAAACGGAGCAGTTGGGTACTCTACGAACGAGAATCATTGGGCGCTCTTGCTACGCACTTTCTCATATTTTACAGGAGTGGAGCTGAATTTAGCGCAGGATTGAGAACTACCCCAATCGATGCACAAGAAGGACATTTTTCCAAAGCACTTCGAACAGTTGGCGGGGCTCGGTGGTAAAATACTTGACTGCCACGCAGAACGCCGGGATTCGATTCCTCCTCGGATCCTGATTTTTATTCTTCGCATTTGTCGGCTCAGCGTGGCCGAAACCGCATTTTCTTTACGCTCTCGCGTTTAATTCACCAATTAAATTACACATTGCTTTCTCCACATCTATATCACAATTACTACAATACAATCAAAACGGCACAATTAACGTCCCCTATGCCTTCCTTGGCATTGTTATCCGCCGGTTTTCATGATGATTGTGTAAAACAAAAGAAGCGAGCCCACAACTATCCCGTCCTTCATACAGTTATTATATGTCCAATTGCACTAAATTCGAACCTCGTCATAACAATGTAGCATCGCAACCAGAAGTTAGTTCGTTCTATTCGATATTCGTTGCAACAGTAGAGATACAAATCAGGCCTAACAAATCAGTAAATGTCTCCCGCAAGAAATACTAAATAGAAAAAAAATCACAGCATATCCACGGGGTGAATGATGATGAGTGGGGCGAAGCTACGGAGGGAATCATCTGTAAACCGTGAAACTCTTCCGTGAAATGCGCCCAGTACATAATATAAAGAGTGTGAAACATCGTGTGTATATTAAACATCAAACTTTTATTGTACTGTTGGTTTACGTGGTCCCTTCATTATCACTTGTGATCGGTGAAATGCAAGGAAGAAGTCCGCTCCCGAGCGAAAGAGCGCCAAGAGCGACCGCATTCCCCGCTCGCCCTGTGCCAATTAAAGGCAAGGCTAGAAGGAAGACAGGACGCGCGTTCCACGACGCGAGGTCGGTAGCATGCCCAACGAAAGCCAACGGAACGCGATCGTGCAAGTGCTCCGGCTTCGCATCGCCTCATGGTTCCATTTAGCGTCCCAAAACCAAACATATTGCTCAAGGTGTGCCTTGCGTTTTTCGTAGAAATAATTTCTTTATCATGTACATTAAGACGAAAAGTTGAAAGCTCACTAGAGTGTATCGCCCGCAAAGTATGTCTTTTAGTGTGATTTAACTCTCGTACGGCAGGTTCCTCGCGCCGTTGCCGGTCCACCTCGCCCGTTGACGATCGGGGGAGGTGGCTAAATACAACTACTACTACTACACTTTAAGAAAAACATCTGGCGTTCTTTCGTTCTGCTTTTACAAAACATCTGGCGTCTTTCGTTGGTTTATTTCATCAATCAACGGCGTTTTGAACAAAATTTTTATTGTTTAATCACGCACAGGAGAAATCTCACCAGGCACTACCTTGGAGGTAAACAATGGCTGCTAATGGCAATGAGAGACAGAAGAAGTCGGCTTTTAGCTAACACTTACACTTCTACTTCTACTAACGTTTCCTACTGGAACATGCCAATGGCTGCTAATGGGGAATGAGAGACAGAAGAATTCGGCTTTTAGTTAACGCGCACGCTGCGAATTTTTTATTGTTCAACAACGCACAGGAGAAATCTCCCACCGGCACCACCTTGGAGGTCAAAGCGTAAGACTTGTTACTCACTACTGCGATCACGACGACTACGAGGGACGAACGGGTGCCGCCTTAAGGAGCTTCGTGGATTTTCTTGAAAGGTCGTTTGGTAACTTCACTGCTATTTATGAATCAAATGGTAGCTCTGACTCCTTGTGGGAATATTTTCATAATATAACAATGGAATGCATTAGGCGGTTTATTCCTAAGAGTTTAAAAAGTGTAAAAGAAATAACCCTTGGATCACGAGAGATATAATTCATGTCAAACGGAGGATTAAAAGGAAGAGAAAAGCTTGTTCTCGTGATCCAAGTGCCCAGAACAAGACTTCACTTCATAACATGAGGCTTGATTTAAATCGTCTTGTCAAGGAATCTAAGGAAAGATTTTTTAATGTAACATTGAAAAAATTTCTGTACGAAGCACCTAGCAAATTCTGGAGGTATGTAAACCCGTCCGAGAAACAGAATAAACCGGTCGATGAAAAATTGCCCTTGAACGCGCGGAAAATTTCAATTCTTTTTTTTCTTCTGTTTTCACCGAAGATGATGGTGCCCTTCCGTCCCTTTCTGACGCTTCCAATCGCCCTCCGGTATCCGACCCGTTAATCAACGAAGAAGGAGTGTTAAACCTTCTTCTACACATTGACATTAAGAAATCCCCTGGTCCAGACGGCATTCCGAACGAGTTTCTATATAGATATGCTCAATGGGTCGCAAAGTATCTTACTATAATCTTTCAAACTTCAATTAATCAAGCCTCATTTCCTCTAGCCTGGAAAGAAGCTAAAATAATACCAGTTCACAAAAGTGGGAACACTTCAGAAGTGGGTAACTACAGGCCTATCTCTCTTACGAGTACCTGCTCCAAACTGCTTGAGCATATAATGTGTAAGCATCTCTCTAATTATTTAGACACTCACAATTTATTATCACCAGTGCAACACGGCTTTCGAAGGGGATTATCTACAGTAACGCAGCTTGTTGTTACAGTTCACGATTTTGCGCAGGCAATTAATCGACGGGAACAGATTGATCTAATATTCTTAGATTTCGCCAAAGCCTTTGATAAGGTCTCGCATCCCAAACTCTTACTAAAAGTAAATGAAATATTCAGAAACTCAAATATTACTCAATGGTTCATTTCTTACCTCCATTCTCGTACACAGTACGTAGAAATAAATAAAATTAAATCGAAGTCCAGACCCGTTATATCCGGTGTGCCTCAAGGCAGTGTTCTGGGGCCTCTTTTATTTCTTATTTTTATAAATGACCTGCCCTCATATTTGTCTGTTCCCGTGAGATTGTTTGCAGATGACTGCGTTATATATAACAAGATCACATCCCTGAGAGACCAGGTAGACCTGAACAACAACTTAAACAAAATTTTACTATGGTGTAATGAATGGCAGATGACTCTAAACCCCGTAAAATCAGTTTGCATGAGCATAACAAGAAAAAAGGTACCTCTCAAATATAATTACAATATTGGTTCCCACGATCTAAAAAGGGTAACAGAATATAAATATTTAGGGCTAATATTCACTCCAGATTTGAGGTGGAATACTCACGTAGACGTCACCTGTAGAAAGGCAAACAAAACTCTATGGGGTCTGAGGCGAAGGTTACATGACGCAACACCCGAAGTAAAAAGTCTTGCGTACAAAATGCTAGTACGACCAATAATTGAATATTGTAAAATAGTATGGGACCCTCACACCACCACTAACCTATATAAACTGGAGAAAGTTCAAAGAATGGCTGCCAGGTTTATATTCAATAAATATCAACGCATGCACTCTGCTTCCGAACTTTGCAACCGTGCAAACCTACAAGCCTTAGAACTTAGAACTAAGTATGACCGTTTGAAATTTCTATTCCTCATTATTCGTAGTCAGGTTAAAATTAACTCATTAGATTTCTTTGAAATTTCTCCAGATCCGCGCTCTAGACACAAACACACTTTATATATACAGCCACCAGCCACCCGAAACGACGCATTTAAATACAGCTTCTTTCCGAGGGCAATTAAAGAATGGAATGAACTACCAAACACAGTCGCGATGTCTTCCTCTATCACAGCGTTTTCTGCAGCTTTAGAATCGCTTATTTTCTCCGAAATAGATGCGTCATAGTATTTTTTTATTTTTTTTTTTTTTTTTTTTTTATTCCTATAATTCACGATGTCAATGTATATTGCCTCTCGCTTTGTTCATTGTTGTTTTCAATGCGCAGAATGCAAGTGCACATGCCTGTGTTTAATTTTGTCTTTTAGTGTAAATGCCTGTGTTCGCTGTATGTCTCTATTTTGTAACGTATTTCATGACCATTTCTTCTTTCTTTTTTTTTTGCTTGAATTGCAGCATTTATGTGTATGCTATTTCATTGTATGTGTTTTCCACTCCTGTAAAAACCCCAGCTTGGGGTTGACAGTATTAATAAACAAACAAACAAAACAAACAAACAAACAAACGTGCGAGCATAAAGTGCGTCTCGAAAGGCAACATAGTACACCGGGTTTAGGAAAAATTGTGGAGAGATTATAGAGCCTACGTGTTCAACTATGAGAAAGCGGTGAACTGCCCCCAACGCTTAAACCGCGAACGACACTGAGGGGACACTGTCAATGAAACCAAGTATAAGGGGGTACAACTACATAAAGTCAACCTTAAAAGCCTCCGCGCTCGATCTGGTTTCACTTCGGAGTTTTGGTTAACTATAGGAACAGTGTACTTGTAACCCACGCAACAAAAATTAGTTCAAGCAAAGAAATCACGTTTTCGTTCCATCTTTTACGCAAAAAATTACAAGACAAGGCAGCTGCTTTGGTAGTTGCCGCTTAAATGCCTGCTACATATTCCTGTGTCACCAATTACAAGATCACCAATCAAGGAGTAGCTTCAATGATGAAGCATTGGCAGCCATACAAACGAATGAATGAAAAATATACGCATTACCTCTTCCTGTCCCCATCATTATCTTCGTTACTCTTTTTCCCCCTTCCCCTTTTCCCCTGTGCAGAGTAGCAGGCTAGAGCGCTCAAGCTCAGGCCGACCTATTTACCTATGCAGTATTTACCTATGCAGAATCTCCTTCCGGAATTGTCTACGCAATGAGTAAGTGTAGATATCCATTATACGTTGTGACTTTCTCAGGAATGTTCTGTTTGTATGGCATCGGCACGACGTATTTTACCATCTTTCAAAACATCATCAGCGTCTGAAACGGCCTCAAAGAAGCCGCAACCCGCAGCCACCGAAACGGGACTTTTGAAGTTAAACTGTTGCAAAATATCAACTTTTCTGATGTGTACAATCCTCCATGTCGGCTTTACACTTTGTCCTCTAGATGGCTTTTATATGCGGCATTTTTTACATGCCGACTCAACTCGAGCATCAGTCCCACGTTTTTCTCCCTTAAGACGTTCATCTCCATAAGAAAATGATTGCATAAAACAAAATAAATTTTCCTGGGGGTCGGTTTTGAAGGGCGGCACATACGCTCCAAAAGCCAGTGTGTGAACCACATGCCTAAATATCTATGCGTTCAAAAGGTGCATATATCAGAACAGCATGAATGCCTCGTACAAGCTAATAATATCTGGGGTTTAACGTCCCAAAACCACGATATGATTATGAGAGACGCCGTAGTGGAGGGCTCCGGAAATTTCGACCACATGGGGTTCTTTAACGTGCACCTAAATCTAAGTACACGGGCCTCAAGCATTTTCGCCTCCATCGAAAATGCAGCCGCCGCGGCCGGGATTCGATCCCGCGACCTTCGGGTCAGCAGTCGAGCGCCATAACCACTAGACCACCGTGGCGGGGCGCCTCGTACAAGCTGTCAAAATCTAATGCAACACTTGAGTTCTATATGGGCTTCCATGATCATATATCGTGGTGGTAGAAGAAAACCCGTCTCTACGACTACAATGAAAGGCGACATTGTGGAGGAGACACCAGGAAAAATTAGACATCGGGCAAATTAATGCTGAACTCGCGATTCGCGTGCACATTGTGTGGCTGTTCCGGAGCCTGACGAAACCTATAAAAAAAAACATTCCGGTGGATCTCACGCATAGTGGGCGTCGATTGTGTGCAATGCAGTAAGCGAGTAGCTGCCTGTGTCTACCGAATGACTACTTTAACAATAATGAATAATTAAGTCAGTTTAACATGAATGAATGCAATGCACAAGAAAAGAATACAAGGACCAGAATGAAACACATCAAAAGACAAGAACTTATCCATTATGTTCCTTTCTGGTCTTAGTGTTCTCTTGCGCAGCGTAGTCATAAAGCATGTTCCACTAACTCGTCCACATGAGGCTCCTCCTCCTGCGTACGCCGTACTTTGAGCCAAAGCGTCGTAGTTATGTGAACGTACTTGGGTAGATTAAGTATTGCGAATATTTTGTGCATACCAGAAAAGTTAACCGCACTGGTTTGTGAGCATAGGAGTGCGCGAGGTTCTCCATTAGAGGGGGGCCAAGGAGAACCGAAGCCCCCTCCGCCCCCCCCCCCCCGCTTGTTTGAGTCCGAAGGAAGCTCCGCAGTGGACTCAAACATGAAAACGAAGTGACCTCTTGCTTGTCCTCATTATTGCATAAAAATGCACAGGCATAAACCTGGGCATTAAAAGCATGTCAAATGTCTTGCTGAGTAGGGGTATGGGGCAGAGTTGTCACACCACTTTAGCCTATCAAGGGGAGGCGGCCGCCCGATCCCCTTGCCCTGCCCCCTTGCGAACGCATGTGTTTGTAAGGAGTCTTCTTTGTCTGACGTAACGCCGTATCTCACTGCAGCCCCGACGCCACTTCTATGAAAACGAATTGTCAGTAGCGTTGCGTACTTTGGCGTATGACTGCAGGGATGAAAACGCTAGACTAGGCCTTCTTGAGACATGCGAGTACATATGCAAAATTTATTACATTGGAGTAAAGCAGAGAGACAGCATGCCAACCAAACTTCACGTTAGACAAGCACCACCATCACATTGGATGATAAGCAACAGGTAATATAATATGTCGTGTTCCGCGTGATGGCTGGAAAAGGGTCGTGGCAGCAGGTTTTTAAGCGTTTGTTTGCTACATTAGTAACGCTATTTATAAGAAATAGTCTTTCTTGTTTAATCCCTGCGAAGTGTGTTAAAAAGTTGTCAATCTCTATTTTCGTTATCTTGAGTTAACATGAGCAGTGAACTGCTCATGTTAACATGCAGTTAACATGCAGTGATCTGCATACCCGCATTCTATGGGCCGTGGAATGCAGATAGATAGATAGATAGATAGATAGATAGATAGATAGATAGATAGATAGATAGATAGATAGATAGATAGATAGATAGATAGATAGATAGATAGATAGATAGATAGATAGATAGATAGATAGATCCGTTACCGATTTGTGTTTTAAGTGCGTAAAACCTTGGGGGCTTGGCTTGTCGTCCATGCACCCTCTCCAGTACATGGTCGCGCTGTAGTAAAAATAGTTTTGCAGGCCTAAAGCAAGGCTAAAAATTCGAAAAACGATTTCAAAGTTAAATAACAAGGTCCAAAATATTATATACTACAGACATAATCAAGAATAATTCGCAATAATTTATTTAAAATCGCAAAAAACGCTTCTGAAGCATCCTTCTGATACCAGCGCCGCGCAAGATGGCGCGCCACCGCCTGACCAAGTCCGCGATTGCCAAGAGAATCGCTGGGCTACCTGTGCCACACACTTCCTCATGTTTCACGGTAGAGGAGCATCATTAAGCTCAGGATTTAGAAATAATCGAAGACCTACAGAAGAACGACATTAACGCATCATTTGGCGCGGGATTTAGAAATATACCCGGCCTCACGGTAACCACATTAGCGCAGGATTTACTGCGGTATTTACAACTACACCAGACCTACATGAGCGATACACTACGCACACTATTTTTTCGTGTTATTGGGCCATGCATAGGCCAGTGCGTTGACTCGCTGCAGATATTCGGACTCTCCGCGCAGTCACTCGCTCTGCCGTTGACTCTTGTCGGGGAGTCGGACACGATCTAATCAATCGCTTGCCAACGGTCGGTATTGAAACGCTTTACGAACGTTCCGTTCTCGAATAACCATCTACACGCCATCTAAGATGATGTTATTTATGTTCCCATTTCGTGCCACTGCTTTCTGGCGACAGTGACCCTTACAGTGAGACAAGTAAGGCTCTCGTAATACAATTAACGATTTAGAGCACAATGTAGACCCATGCGGGAATGTATTGTAAGCTGTACCTCAGCGCGCGCACATGAGACACTTACAAAGAAAACTTTATTAAACCAAAACACGCAAGCGCTAAATTTGCTCATATACGAAATGCGTATAACTTGCGTCGGTATGACTTCTAAGAATAGTAGGCGCAATGTTACGGAAAGTCCAATATCGCACTGAATACACTGCGAAGCGACTATACAAAAGGAAGCATGGGTAACGAAGACGTCATGCCTCTCAAAGAGGTAGAGAAATACAAGATGAAACATTAAACATGATCATTGTTTTGTTCCTCAGTGTGGCACCTCCAGATATTGCAGTTTCCGCACGCATTACGGTAATCCGACAGTCATCATCATCATCATCATCAGCCTGTCTACGCCCACTGCAGGGCAAAGGCCTCTCCCATGTTCCGCCAATCAACCCGGTCCTGTGTTTTCTGCTGCCACGTAATACCTGCAAACTTCTTAATCTCATCTACCTAACTAATTTTCTGTCTCCCCCTCACGCGTTTGCCATCTCTTGGAATCCAGTCAGTTAAACTTAATGACCACCGGTTATCCTGCCGACGTGCTAGTGTGTTCCGACAGTGACAGTGTGTTAACAAGGCATCAACACCAAGCCCTACGAGCACGCGCGATGGGAATTTAGTTTGGTGTTGTTCACGACGCTCCAGGCGATCGTAATAGTATAGGGCCACAAACACGTCGTACAAACGAGAAGCACACATACAGGAAGACACAGTTACGATCTATCATATCGCACTACAACCGTACCTCCTTATAAAGAAGTGGCTTCAGGAGGACAAGTTAGTTCGGTATATCCGTATTCGTTGTAACAGTAGCGATAATGATCGATTCTAAGAAATCGGCAGTCTGGCTCGCGTCAAAATTCCACACATATAAACTCATTGTTCTAGGCTTGCAGCCTAAATGAGGTTATTGCTACGTGCTTGCTTGTGCCATTTCAAACTAAATAAACCAGAATATTAACATCTCTATGAGAGTGAGTTACATGCGAGATCACAATATTTGCAACCTTTTTACCACGTTTTCAAAGAAATATTTTATCTTACAATCGCAAAATGAATGTGCTGGCGAATTGCCTTTTTAATATTCACTTTTCTTTTTATACAAGCGTTGCGAGCCCCGCAGCAAACTAAATAATTCTTCGTATTAGCGGTTATCACGACACCTCTGTCCTTTACGGTTTCTGTATAGAAATATTAAAACTCACAGAAATGAAGCGTTAACAGCCAAAGTTCAAACTTTGTTCGCTATAACCAATAATTTGCTATATCAGTATTTATTGACACGATGCTCAACTTGGAACACTATATGGCACTTTATGGATTTACCTGTAGGAAAAACAGAGCAACGAAGCTTTCATACCTAAGCTTAAATTGGATGGCAATTGGTGGTACATGTGTACTCGAACATACAGCGAATATATTTGATGCCACAAAGGCATCAAGGTGGACAAGTTTGTGTTGAACGAAAGACTTTCGCAGACTTGACAGGAATGACCAAATACCAACGACAGAAACTCAAGCTGAAACATTGCGTCGGTGCCACTAACGCTAAGCTGGATCTTGCCGTCGAGCACGCATGTAACCAGCGCGGTGATCGCGTATACGATCCCCGGGTTGTGGATCTTGCCGACGAAGTCTCTTTTGTTCCAATTCCCTGAAAATGTTTCCCGGATCTACTCGGCGCTGTCGATTTCATTCTCGCGCAAGCCTTGCTTCTCGGATCGCGGCTTCTTCCTCAGGAGCGCGATTTATCTTCGGACTTCTCATGGCTGCGTATGGCTAGGCGCGAGGTGCATACTAGCTTTTATTATTGAGCACGCCGCCGCTTCAGTTGCCTTCGTCATTTACGCTAGGCCGCACAGTGGCACGTAACCGCTAAGGTAATGACAGTTTTCTGCGATCGACTTGCAAGGAACGATTTGCTAAACGGCTTCGCTGTTAAAAGCGCGACTGTCGCACGCGTCAGTGACAAGTATGAAATAAAACAAATACAAATATCTGACTGGTGTGAGCTGCGGCCTGTCCCAAATAGCTGCAAGTAGAAAATGAAGGAGTACTTTTTATATCGCACGCAGCAAACACCGATCCAGTTGCGGGAATACATTCATTAGTAGTAGCCTTCCCTTCGTTGCCAAAAAAAAAGTTTTCCGCGAGTATAGCAGAGGACGTCTTAAAGGGCAGCAACGACATCAGTTCACTAGTGATGGAGCCAAAACACATGGGCACACGTAAATTAAGTCAACGTTTAAAACAACTGCGCTTGATCTGGCATTATTTCCAAGTTTCGCTGCCTATCTCAATAGGCTCACTAGTCAGCTGCGCAATAAGAATTATCGCGAAAAGGAAATCATATTAAATGCGAAGCATTTCTTAGCGAACTTCTGCGACTTTGAGCGTATCTATCTATCTATCTATCTATCTATCTATCTATCTATCTATCTATCTATCTATCTATCTATCTATCTATCTATCTATCTATCTATCTATCTATCTATCTATCTATCTATCTATCTAGCCGCCTACGACTTTGTGCTCTCCTGGTCGCTTGGTTAATCGAATGTACACCAAAATTGGTATGGCGTAACATGACTGTATGACGAACATAAATGACAAGTCATAACATGAAAACCATGACACGGATGTCATGTACAGCATGATTTACATGCCACGCTCATGGTTCGCTGGCGGCAGTTTCGCTAGCTTTATATACACCAAAATCGGTATTGCGCGACGTGACTGTGTGACGCACATACAAACACGAGTTAATATGAAAATCATGACACGCATGTCATGTAGAGCATGACTTACGTGCCACGCTCATGGTGCGCTGGCGGCCGTTTCGCTAGCTTTATATACACCAAAATTGGTATCTTACGACGTGACTGTGTAACGAACATAAATAACACGAGCTAACATAAAAATTATGACACGCATGTCATGTACAGCATGACTTACGTGCCACGCTCATGGTGCACTGGCGGCCGTTTCGCTAGCTTTATATACACCAAAATTGGTATCTTGCGACGTGACTGTGTAACGAACATAAATAACAAGAGCTAACATGAAAATTATGACACGCATGTCATGTACAGCATGACTTACGTGCCACACTCATGATGCGCTGGTGGCCGTTTCGCTAGCTTGATATACACCAAAATTGGTATTGCGCGACGTGACTGCGTGACGAACATAAAAACACGAGTTAACATGAAAATCATGGCACGCATTTTCCTCAATGACATACAAGACGATGTATGCAGCTCTTCGCTGGCTGCTTCGCATTACATCCATTCCCACAATGCGTGGGATCTGCCGGCTTTTTTTTTCTTTCTATTCTTTAAGAAAGCGTCTATAAGACAAAGCAGCTGCTTCGAATAATGTGGTTAAAATGTCTGCGATGGATTTCTCACCAATCAAGCACCAAATTCAACCAAAAGAATGACTGACAGCCATAGATATGAATGAATGAAAACTTCACGTATATTCTCATTTTCAAGTTCTGTAAGTAGTGGGAAGGCGTAGAGCTTTATTGTAGTTTGCGGCTTTCCCTAAAACGTTGTTTTTGGATGACATCGCCACCGCGTCTTTCATCCACTTCCCAACCTGCGTCAGCGTCTTGAACAGCCCGACTAGAGCTGCATCTCGCGGCCACCGGAAAGTATGTTTGACATTCAAGTGTGGCAGGGCCTGAAATTTTGGTATGTGTACATTTCTTCATGTCGGCTTTCCTTAGTTTCCTAAAGAGGGATTGTAAATTCGTGAGCTTTCCTATGACAACACAACATCAAAACCATCCGTGGATCCTAGTGTCAATTAAGATGGTGATCGCTACAAAGATATGAATGTATGAAGCAAATCAAGCACGTTCTTGGCGTTGCTTGATTTAAATCCAGGATTTGAGGCTCATTATATTCACACAATAAGTGCGGTTTTATGGCAGCATGCACCGTTTCACTACGCTCTAGAACAGTAGTTATCAGCCATAAATATTTCGCGGACCACTTATGGACAAGTGGAAGTGTTGAGGGACCCTTGCAAAGAGAGACAAGTGGGGGGGGGTCATAAAATAACACATCATGTGGCGGGAAATTGGTGCCTTTTATTTCACCCTGCCAAAGAATGGTCAAACTAAAGTGCCACGCAAATTCGATATCAATGGCATGTCAATGCGTTGTGCATTCTGCAGCCGCATTCAACCTATTTCTAGATATGTTTGTTTTTCAAATATGCAAGACTAGAAAAAGTATGCTTGCCTGCATATGCCAGAAAAAAAAAAACTGCAACAAAAGCTTTACAGTCCTCTCATGCAGAAGGGGAAACAAAAATAAACTCCGCCGCAATGCAAAAATGTTATGTGGTGAAGCATGCCAAAATCAGAAGGGGCCGCTGTCACGGGGCAGTGTGCATCCAAAAAACAAGTTTTTTTTTTTCGAGGATCGGTTTTGCAGACCGCCATTTGAGAACCACCGCTCTAGCAGGACTTCTTGTTTCAGGATTTTTGATAACTCGAAGTTTCCGTCATCTCTCGAAGCTCTATCTTGTTTGGCTTTGCATTATATCATGTTCTTTATCTCTTCACTATGCACTGGGACAAATTAGGTTTAGTAATTAACGAAGTAAATATGATTTATGAAACCGTTACGCACTTGGGTTTTTCATCTCTTTCACATATTTCATACAAATCTATAGAATACTGCCGCATTTTTTTTGTTCTTAAGGTGCAGCTTCAAAACTATTTGAGTATAAGATGTCTCACCTTTCTTGCTAATGCGCGGAAAAAGTGACAATTAATCGTCCCAAAAACTCTCATCGTAAAAGACTAACCAATTAATGGCTAAGGTGGCGAAGAATTATTTGTTATTCGAATGAAGTAGAAAAAACGCGACTGAGCACTCCGTGCATCAGCGAACCGGACACTTACTGTCCCGGTGTTTATCACGAGCTAGGATCTATCTAAATGTTTTCAACTGGGGCTTTCGATTTCTCTATCACTCCATTTAAGAAATGCACGATTCAAACTTTGCACTTCCGGACTCTCACTTAAAGGATATTAACAACACGTAAAGGAATTTGTGGGTAGCGATGCTGGCATGCATGCTGACAAAATGTGAATAGAAATATTTGTGAGCGCGCAGATCCTCCGTGGTAGGATGTGCTAGCATTACTTCTTCAACACATACCAACAGTACATTTGAGGGCCGCTGCGGAGGAGTTTGACATAGCCCGAATGACGCAGCTTTCCCTCCCGAAGCTGCACTATTTAGTTTTCCGGGCGATGGCCCGGGGACGAAGTAGCAGGTCGAAGGGGAGAAGACGAGCGGCGTATCGGTGACGGAGAGCGGCGACGCGGGAAACGAGAAGCACCGACGCCGTCGAGGATCTGCGTAGATGGTGAGCGACATTCATAACTTTGCTAGGAGCGACCATGTTGCGGAACCCCAGCACGAAACTCGTCTCTTTCATAGGAGTTGTAGCCCCGTCTTTCGTCCTGTTGACGGTGTCGACAAAACCTGGAAATATGGCCACGGACTCCACAATAGCAGCAAACTGGCCGAGGGGGGCGCCAGGCATTGGGAGGCGGAAGCGACGTTCGTGGTGACAGAACATTCACCGAACCATGCATTGTGGTCGCGTGGGGTTGTGTCTGTTGAGGAGGTGCGAAAGCTGCAACCTGGGCGTAAGTTGGCGTAGGTAGAGGGTCATGCCTGGGAACTTCCGCACACGTCATGGCCACAAGTTATTCCCTGACGATGTTGCGGAGGCTGCTGCCAGAAGACGTCGTACGGAGCTCGAGTGGGCAAGACATAGCTTGTGCTTGAAGTTCCTCTCGTATGATGGAACGAATCAACGCGCGTAGCTCGCTGTCATTGGTTGCGCTCAGATGAGTTTTGTCAGGCTGCAGACGTAGTAGATGGAGTTCATCAAGGCGCTGACACGTGGCGACTACTTCTGAGACTGTAGTGGGGTTCTGCACTGCAAGGGCGTTGAGTGCCGCAGCCCCAATGCCTTTGAGCAGGTGGCGCACGCTGTCATTCTCCGTCATTAGGTTGTTCACGCGGCGACAAAGGGCGAGGACATCTTCTATGTAGGAAGTGTAGGACTCGCCGGTTTGCTGGCGACTTCTTTTTGGCGATGTCTGAGCGGATTGAATGGTTCGCGAAAATCTGCCGCAACTGGTGTTTAAATGAGCTCGAATCCACGAAGTCCAGCTCGTGGTTAAAAAACCAAGTCTTAGCTACACCCATCAGGTAGAAGGCGACGTGAGTGAGTTTGGCAGAGTCGTCCCAGTGGTTGAGTGCACTCACGCGCTCATACTGCTCCAACCAGTATTCAACGTCGTCCCCACGAAGGCCAGCGAACACCGGTGGATCCTTCTGGGGTTTGGTGGCCAAACAAGAAGGAGTTCCCGTTGGGGCAGGCGTCGTAGATGCGCCAGGGTTGGAGCGCTCGTCTTGCGACATTGCTGAAGTCTGTTGGTGCAAACGGCGACCTGAACGGAGCTCCAGGGGTGTATTGTAGCGGAAGTCGTAGGGGCACCGGTAGAGCGAGAGGACTGAGGGACCAGACAGCACAATCCACCAATTGTGAGGCAACGTTCAGGCCACAAGACTCTTCTTTATTGCCCTCGAGCCTGAGCCCCACTGCTCAGACCCGAGCGGTGACGATGAGTATTTACAGGTGAGAAGATGGCGAGTATGAAGAATGCTCACAATACTCCTATCACAATATGTGCTCCTATAACACCGGTGGCATGTACGGTTAACATCAATTCTAGTTTCAGGGCTGGCTCCGCTTTTGTGAAAGTCAAATTAACGTTACATATGCACTCATATGACTGAGAAAGGTATGTATAAACGTTGCTTGCCCCGGAACAATGCTCAAGCGAATCCCACGCGTGATGTTCACGTCATCGAACCGTAGCCTACACTTCGTTTCGATAACATTGACGTCTGTGCTCTAACATGTGTGCTGAAATTACGTTACCTTGAGTTACCTTTTAAGCGCCAGTGTAGCCAGCATGCCCGGTAAATCTAGGCAAAGTTGGCAAGCTGCAGGTAGCGAACATTTCTAAGCAACAGCCGCTGCACATAGGGCAGAAAACGAGGCAAAGAAACGCACAACGTTGAGCAAGTACATTAGTTCAACTTGCCCACATAGGAAGGCTATGAACCAGCGAAAGAAAGAAACTATGGCGGAAGCAATTATATGGACACTCGAGGCGCCCTTTCGCCGTCGCCCTTGCCATGAGATTCCGTCTAAGGTCAAGAACAGCGCTAATAAAGCAAGAGTTCCACGCCTGATTCTAAATTTTTCTTCCTCATCTCTGTTATTCTCTCCCAATGTACAGTGACGAACTTAACGTCCTATTGGTTGGCACCCTTACCTTGTGCGTTTTCTCTCTCTCCCTCGTCATGGCGCTGCGTCGTCAAACGCCACGGCTTTAAGGCAGGCGGCAGTCGTAACAGCTCCCCTACGTGACATGTCCATGTGCTGCGCTAAATCTGTCCGATGTGCTTGCTTGAACCCGGAAAAATGGGGTCCACGAGCAGCTTGTTAGGCTTACGCGAACGCGTCTACGAGGTGGGATCTGAGTCAACCCGCCCTCAAAGCGTAAGCATAGCCCATCGCGTTCAGCGACAACGTAAACATGAAAATACAAGGTCGGTGCCTCGCAGCATGCCAAGACCAACCTCCACAGTGTGAGCTCTATTGTTGAACCTCGACGCCGTATGCTTTCGCTCAAATGTTTAAATTTTCCATGGTTTAATCTATCATAGAATAATACTGTCGTGTCGGGTCTGTATTGGGCTTCCCAAGCATAGGCTAACGCCCGCCCACTCGTCATGCTGTCGCAAATGAGATCGTTTTTGTGTTCACACAAGCGCAGGAAGGATGGTCGGAAAATTTTCAGAGCTAGCTGTATATGACTACGATGTGAAAAAAATGCGGCGGTCCGTGAGTCCGCAGAAACAATAATGTAGAAGCATTGCTAGCATACGCTACCTCGAAGGATCTCTGCACTTGCGCTAGTTTCTTCTCAGGTTTTGCCAGCATATATTGCATGGCACGATACCCGCTGTAGTGAGAATCGCTACCCATAAAATCATCTTGTTGTCCTCGATAAGCCATCATAATATATTTCGAGAGCGGCTGTACGCACTTTTTCATTAAAGGGCCTTGATTTATTTTGCTGTTCTGCTTCTTCACCATGTGGGTATTTTCTTTTAAAGTATTTTCGACCTGTTTCCATTGCATATCACCTGTTATTGTAACAATGCCCCCCTTACTCAGTGCCCCACAGGTCCTGTAAGGTTATTTCTAAATAAATAAATAAATAAATAAATAAATAAATAAATAAATAAATAAATAAATAAATAAATAAATATCCTTTAGGCTGGCGTCAGCAAACGCAAAGTTTGGAGCACGGGTCTCGTGAATGCGGTCAGAGAAGAAACAATAGCTACAAGAGAATACACTTCAATAAATCCCAGCTCGTGATTGACACCGGGGCCGCACGCTTCAGCGTCGCTGTTTACCATATGTACGGAATGCTCATTCGGTGATATGTTTCTGTATTTACAATTATTGGCTCGCTGCCTTACCTTTAATCGTTGAATGCTTCTCTGTGACTTTCTTTTTGTTCGTCTAATAATCTAAATTTTTGGCGAACATTTTCAAAGAAAGGTGACATAGTTTATACTCAAATACAGTTTATACAGTTACACCTTGAAAACAAGCAAATGAAGATCTGCCTACGTTTATCTGCATGGAAGGTGTAAGAAGGATTAAGAACACGAGAATGTAACAGTTATATAAATAATCCCCGCTTTGTTAATCGACCACAGCGCCCATCCCCCGTCCGCGCCGTTGGTCTAGTCCCAAAGAAGATCCGCAGTGAACTCAAACATGAAAATGAAGTGACGTCTTGCTTGGCCTCATTATTGTCTAAAAAATGCACAGGCATAAACCTGCGCATTAAAACCACGTGAAATGTCTTGCTGAGTAGGGGTATGGGGCAGAAGTGTCACATCACTTTAGACGATCAAGGGGAGACGGCCGCCCCATCCCTCTGCCCTGCCTGCGTGCACACGCATATGTTTGTAAGGAGTATTCTTTGTCTGACGTAACGCCGGATCTCACTGCAGCCCCGACACCACTTCTATCAAAACGAAGTGTAAGTAGCGTTGCGTACTTTGGCGTATGACTGCAGGGACTAGAAACGCTCGATTATGCCTTCTTGAGTCATGTGAGTACATATGTAAAATTTAATACATTGGTATAAAGCAGGCAGACAGCACACCAACCAACATTCATGTTAGACAAGCACCACCATCACATTGGATGATAAGCAACGGGTAATGTAATACGTCGTGTTCCGCGTGATGCCTGGATAAGGGTCGTGGCTGCATGATTTTAAGCGCGTGTTTGCTACACTAGTAACGCTATTTATAACAAACAGTATGTCTTTCTTGTTTAATCCCTGCGAAGTGTGTTATAAAGATGTCAATCTCTATTTTCGCTATCTTGAGTTAACGTGAGCAGTGAACTGCCTGTGGCGCATACCCGCATTCTATACGCCGTGGAATGCACATAGATAGATAGATAGATAGATAGATAGATAGATAGATAGATAGATAGATAGATAGATAGATAGATAGATAGATAGATAGATAGATAGATAGATAGATAGATAGATAGATAGATAGATAGATAGATAGATAGATAGATAGATAGATAGATAGATAGATAGATAGATAGATAGATAGATAGATCCGTTACCAATTTGTGTTTTAAGTCCGTAGAACCTTGCGGGTTCGGCTTGTCGTCCATCCACCCGCTCATGTCGCATGGCTACGCAGTAGTAAAAATAGTTCGCTCAGGCCTAAAACAAGGCTAAGAATGCTCAAAACCAAAGCAAAATAAACTAACAAGGTCTAAAATCACATAAACTACAGAAATAACTAAGAATTATTCTAAATATATTATATAAAATTGTGAAAAATGCTTCTGCAGCATCCGGCTGATACCCGCGCCGCGCTAGAGGGTGCGCCACCGTCTCGTCAAGTGCGCGATTGCCAAGGGAATTGCTTGGCTACCTGCCCCCAGCGTGATACCCAGCGTGATACCAGTACGTTTTTTGGCACTGGATCGCACTGGGAAGACTGGTATACGCTCGAATTCACTGGGACTGCGGTGACAGCCCTGGGAAAGACCTGGGTCGCACTGGTAGGGGTACTGGCTTTGCCGCTGTGACGCTGGTGATCACTGGGAAGCGCTGGAAACGCTGGAATTCTCACTGGCGTGCGCTGGCACATACTGGAGCCTGCACTGTTTCTGCCAGTGCCGCGCGCTGCCTTCAGATCGTGCGCGGCGGAATGCTTTGGCATCGTTGAATACTGAATGTTTGATTCGATGGTACCGATAGATGCTATCTAGGGGTGTGCGAATATTCGAAAATTTCGAATAACGAATCGAATAGCATGCTATTCGATTCGGTACTCGAATCGAATAGTACATACTCGAAATACCGAATATTTTTCGACTAGTTTTCGAATAATTAGCGCCGACGGGAGAATCCCAAAACAATGAAATTTTGGAACAGTTAAAGGCCATTTTTCTTTTTTTTTTATCACTAAATTACGAGTATGCATGCAGCCCAAGCTTTTACGAAACTACCGACCCTATATTGATTACCGGATGAAGGCGTTTTTTTTTTAATGAAAGCTCCACACTCACTCAGTTTTTTACTATGCTGCATCTGCATCGTAATAATCAGTTCCTGACTTCATCTTGTAATAATTGAAGGTGCACCTGCATTCAGCTTCATGAATAGCAATAGATGCAAGGGTTGTGTTTGCGTAAATTGTTCTTGCAGATACAGCTTTCAACACCGATGTCTACATGCCTTCAGTGCCGAGGACCATGTTGCGATGGCAGGTTTATGTTTCATTACCGCCTTAGCTGTATGCATGGTGTTCGGTTCAAAATTGTTTATATTGTCACGTGGTCGTGACGTCGACGAAGAAAGCAGTCGGCGTTTGCAGAATGAAACTGTTTATTTGGCCGAACTTGTGGCCGGGAAAATGAGAACTAGAGCTACAGCAATACACGCTGTACAATGATAGCGGCGAACAGGGCGTCGTCCGTCGATCAACTGACAAGCGGTCAATCGCGTCGGCTTTTATACAGGCAGTATCGAACTTTCCAGCAATATCGCTGGTGGCGGCGTTATCTCTAGACAAAGCTGGAACGTTCGCGTGCGGGGCGCAATCTTAACAGAACGATCTACTATAGACGTGAAGCTTCTCGAACAATGCTTCGCGGACAGCGTCGAGCGTTGATAACCGTCCCTGCCGGTCAAACCCGAATACATCAAAACAAGACAAGAAGTGGGCGTGGCATTGCCCCCCTCTGAAAAAGCATCGTCCCGATGCTTGTGAAAGAACATAGAAGAGAGAAAAAAAAAACAAGTGCATACAAAAATAAATTACAATAACATAGGAAGAAAAATAGAGTCCCCAGGTTCGCTAACGCGCAAAAAAACGGCTTAAGGCGCACGACATGGACGACTTCAGGTCGTGCGCGGCGTCGCTGGGAGTTCGTAATGCCGTCCGGGATCACCTCGTAGTCAAGAGCGCCGAGGCGTCGAAGAACCTTGTATGGCCCGAAGTATCGCCGAAGGAGTTTTTCGCTAAGCCCACGTCGGCGTATCGGCGTCCAGACCCAAACACGGTCGCCGGGCTGGTATTCCGCGAAGCGTCGTCGAAGATTGTAGCGACGGCTGTCGGTGTGCTGCTGGGTCTTGATGCGCAGGCGGGCGAGCTGTCGAGCTTCTTCGGCACGTTGTAAGTAAGCAGCGGCATCGAGGTTTTCTTCGTCGGTGACGTTGGGTAGCATGGCGTCGAGCGTCGTCGCCGGGCCCCTTCCGTAGACCAACTTGTACGGCGTCATCTGCGTCGCTTCTTGGACGGCCGTGTTGTATGCGAATGTCACATACGGAAGGATGGCATCCCACGTCTTGTGTTCGACGTCGACATACATGGCCAACATGTCGGCGATGGTCTTGTTTAGCCGCTCGGTCAGGCCATTTGTCTGTGGGTGGTACGCTGTGGTCCGGCGGTGGCTTGTTTGGCTGTATCTCAGTATTGCCTGAGTTAGGTCAGCAGTAAACGCCGTACCTCTGTCGGTGATGAGAACTTCTGGGGCGCCATGACGCAGGACGATGTTCTCAACGAAGAACTTCGCTACCTCGGCGGCACTGCCTCTAGGCAGGGCCCTCGTCTCGGCGTAGCGTGTGAGGCAGTCTGTAGCTACGACGATCCATTTGTTTCCGGTATTGGACGTCGGGAACGGCCCCAGTAAGTCCATCCCGATTTGCTGGAACGGCCGTCGAGGTGGCTCGATAGGCTGCAGAAGTCCGGCTGGCCTAGTGGGCGGTGTCTTGCGTCGCTGACAGTCCCGGCAGGTCTTCACGTAACGAGTGACGTCGGCGGAAAGGCGCGGCCAGTAGTACTTCTCCTGTATTCTTGCTAGCGTGCGAGAAACACCCAGGTGTCCAGCCGTCGGGTCGTCGTGCAGAGCCTGGAGGACCTCTGGCCGCAATGTCGAGGGTACCACGAGAAGGCAATCGGCTCGAAACGGTGAGAAGTTCTTCTTTAGGAGAACACCGTTGCGCAAGAAAAATGACGCCAGTCCCCGCGTGAATACCTTCGGAACAACGGTGGTCCTGCCCTCGAGGTATTCCACAAGGCCCCTGAGTTCTGGATCCGTTCGCTGTCGTTCGGCGAAGTCATCGGCACTTATGATTCCCAAGAAGGAGTCGTCCTCCTTGTCGTCCTGCGGCGGTGGGTCGACGGGGGCGCGAGACAGGCAGTCGGCGTCGGAGTGTTTCCTTCCGGACTTGTAAACAACGGTAATGTCGAATTCTTGAAGTCGTAGGCTCCACCGTGCGAGGCGACCTGAAGGGTCCTTCAAGTTAGCTAGCCAACACAATGCGTGGTGGTCGCTCACAACTTTGAAGGGCCTGCCGTAGAGGTAGGGGCGAAACTTGGATGCAGCCCAGATGATCGCTAGGCACTCCTTTTCTCTTGTGGAATAGTTCGTTTCTGCCTTTGATAGCGACCGGCTAGCATAACTGATGACCCTTTCCTGCCCGTCAGTCTTCTGCACAAGGACGGCGCCGAGTCCTACGCTGCTTGCGTCGGTGTGGATTTCCGTATCGGCGTATTCGTCGAAATGTGCTAGTATAGGAGGCATCTGAAGGCGTCGTTTCAGTTCTTCAAATGCTTCGATTTGCGCCGTTTCCCACTTGAATGGCACGTCGGTCTTCGTGAGGTGAGTTAGCGGTTCGGCGATTCGTGAAAATTCCTTGACAAAGCGCCTGTAGTAGGCGCACAAGCCGAGAAAACGGCGCACGGCTTTCGTGTCGGTGGGGGGCGGGAAGGCAGCGATGGCAGCTGTTTTCCGCGGGTCTGGGCGAACACCACCCTTGCTGATCACGTGACCCAAAAACAGCAGCTCCTCGTATGCAAAGCGGCACTTTTCAGGCTTCAAGGTGAGGCCAGAAGTCTTGATTGCTTGTAGTACAGTGTCAAGGCGCCGGAGGTGTTCGTCGAAGCTTGAGGCAAACACAATGACGTCGTCCAAGTACACAAGGCAAGTCTGCCACTTCAGTCCAGCCAGCACGGTGTCCATAACGCGCTGGAACGTCGCAGGTGCCGAGCAAAGACCAAAGGGCATAACCTTGAACTCGAAGAGGCCGTCTGGTGTTATAAAGGCAGTCTTCTCTCGGTCTCTCTCGTCGACTTCGATTTGCCAATAGCCGGTCTTGAGGTCCATCGACGAAAAGTACCTCGCGTTGTAGAGTCGATCCAGGGTGTCGTCTATCCGTGGGAGAGGGTAGACGTCCTTCTTCGTGATTTTGTTCAGGCGGCGATAATCGACGCAGAAGCGTAGGGTTCCGTCTTTCTTCTTCACTAGCACCACGGGTGACGCCCATGGACTCTTCGACGGCTGGATGATGTCGTCGCGTAGCATTTCGTCGACTTGTTTCTTTATGGATTCGCGTTCTCGCGTTGAAACTCTGTACGGGCTCTGCCGGAGTGGCCTGGCATTTTCCTCTGTTATGATGCGATGTTTTGCGACTGGGGTCTGGCGGATTCTTGACGATGACGAAAAGCAGTCCCTGTATTTCAAGAGCAGGGTTTTGAGCTGTTCTTGTTTATGCTTCGGAAGGCTAGGATTAACGTCGAAAACTGGTTGAGAAGCTTGGTTCGTCGGTGTTGGCTCGGAAGAATCGGCGATGGTGAAAGCCATCGACGTAGCCGTGATTTCTTCGATGTAGGCGACTGTCGTGCCTTTGCTTACGTGCTTATACTCGTTGCTAAAATTTGTGAGCATCACTGTTGCTTTGCCTCCCCGCAACTCTGCTATTCCTCTTGCGACGCAAATCTCGCGGTTAATCAACTGGTGCTGGTCGCCTTCAATGACGCCTTCCAGGTCTGCTACTTTCTGAGAGCCGACGGAAATGATGACGCTGGAGCGAGGGGGAATGGTGACTTGGTCTTCCAGCACATTCAAGGCATGCTTCCCTGGCGGCGTGTACCACGGTAATGCTTTTTCTGTAGATAGTGTTATCGACTTCGATCTGAGGTCGATGACTGCACCATGAAGGCCTAAGAAGTCCATACCAAGGATGACATCTCGGGAGCAATGCTGAAGGACTACGAAGCTTGCGGGATAAATCCGGTTGTTGATGGAGACCCTCGCTGTGCAGATTCCTGCCGGCGTTACTAGGTGACCTCCCGCTGTGCGGATTTCGGGGCCTTCCCAGGCGGTCTTGACTTTCTTCAGCTTCGTCGCGAACGGTCCACTGATGACGGAATAGTCGGCTCCAGTATCGACGAGAGCGGTGACGTTGTGGCCGTCGATGAGAACGTCGAGGTCACTCGTTCGTCGCCTACCGTTTCGATTTGGTCGCGGCGTCGGATCACGGCTACGTCGGTTTGTCCCGCTGCTTCGTCGTTGTGTCGTCAGGTCTTCTTCGGGCCGTGAAGTTTCGACGTCAGGGCTTCGTTCGGCTTGCGGCGTGTTCTTTAGATGTCGTTGCAGCGTTGTCGTCGGCGGCGGAGGATCTTCGGTATTTCGTCGTACAGCAACCGCACCTCCATCGGTTTGCTGCCCTTAGTTTTCCGGATACGGGCTGGGTGACCGGCCTCGCGTTGGGCCAGTGTATGGTCGGCGTTGGGGGGAGACGTAGCGGCTTGGCGACGGCGAACGGGAAGGTTGTCGGGGCGTCCATTGCGTTCCCGCGAGGTAGTCGGCGATGTCGTGTGGTCTTTCCCCTCGCTGTGGACGCGGCGCGTCGATGGCGAACCCACGCAGTCCCATCTGTCGGTACTGGCAGCGGCGGTAAGTGTGGCCAGCTTCCCCGCAATGGTAGCAGAGTGGGCGGTGGTCGGGGGTGCGCCAAACGCGGTCTTTCGGGGGGCGCAGCGTTGTCCTGTCGGCGGGCGGTATGGCGTCGGTGGTGGTGGCGGCGGTGCCTGGCGGCGGAACTGCTGCGGCGACGCGGCTTCTTGACGTGGGCGAGGGGGTGGGGCGTTGCGTCGGGCTGCAGCAGCATAGCTCATTGCTTCCGGCTGAGCCTGCGGTGCTTCGGGAATTCCAAGCGATTGCCGGACTTCCTCGCGGACAACGTCGGCGATTGAATGCACTTGATGCTGCGGCGAAGGTAACAGTTTGCGCAGCTCTTCCCGCACAATCGCTCTGATGGTGTCACGCAGGTCATCAGACTGCAGCGCCTGAACCTCCCGTAGGTCGTCGTAGGAATGCGGCGGTTGTACTGCCTAGTGCGGATTTCTCGTGCCTTTTCGATTGTGGTGGCCTCTGAAAGGAATTCCGAGACCGTCTTCGGCGGGTTGCGCACAAGTCCGGCGAAGAGTTCTTCCTTCACTCCCCGCATCAGGAAGCGAACTTTCTTTTCTTCGGACATGGCTGGATCGGCATGGCGGAATAGTCGAGTCATTTCTTCGGTGTACAGTCCGACGTTTTTCATTGGGGAGCTGTACACGGGTCTCGAGAAGGGTTTCAGCCCTTTCTTTCCGGATGACGCTCGTGAAGGTGTTGAGAAATCCGGTGCGGAAGAGGTCCCATGATGTTAGCGTGGACTCTCGATTCTCGAACCAGGTCCTTGCGCCATCTTGAAGGGCGAAGTAGACATGGCGTAGCTTCTCGTCGCAGTCCCAGTTGTTGAACGTGGAGACTCGGTCGTATGCCTCCAGCCAGCTTTCTGGATCCTCGCATGGTGATCCGCGGAATGTCGGCGGCTCCCTCGGTTGATGCATGACGACCGTTGTAGGCGCCACAGCGGTTGTCATTGTGGCTGTTGTCTTCTTCGTTGTGATCCTGGTCTTGTCCGGTAGGGGTCCGTATTGTGGGGGTAGTCCTTCCAGTCTGCGGCCTGGCTCGACTGCCGCTGATGGTGTCGGTGTCTTCTTCGCGACGTGGGCTGGGTTCAAGGCTTGTCGGGGCGTCCGGAACATGAACGAGCAGCACCTCCACCAGATGTCACGTGGTCGTGACGTCGACGAAGAAAGCAGTCGGCGTTTTCAGAATGAAACTGTTTATTTGGCCGAACTTGTGGCCGGGAAAATGAGAACTAGAGCTACAGCAATACACGCTGTACAATGATAGCGGCGAAACAGGGAGTCGTCCGTCGATCAATGACAAGCGGTCAATCGCGGTCGGCTTTTATACAGGCAGTATCGAACTTTCCAGCAATATCGCTGGTGGCGGCGTTATCTCTAGACAAAGCTGGAACGTTCGCGTGCGGGGCGCAATCTTAACAGAACGATCTACTATAGACGTGAAGCTTCTCGAACAATGCTTCGCGGACAGCGTCGAGCGTTGATAACCGTCCCTGCCGGTCAAACCCGAATACATAAAAACAAGACAAGAAGTGGCGTGGCAATATATTATGTCTCAGTTTTTATTTAAAAGCAGGCGACAAAGTATTTGCCGTCACTGCTATATTCAACCTGCAGTTACAAAATATTTCGAAGGCTCGGGTCGCTCCTGCGTACGAGCTTACCTCAGTTTTCATAACTGTGGTATTTGAGTCTGTTAAAAGTAAGCGTAAAGCTCTTTGGTGAAAGTTTGTGAATATTTCTTTCAAAAAAAATGTTGTGTAGTTCGAGTACCGTTTTGAGAATAGTTTTCTTACTATTCGAAAACTATCGAAGAGTATTCGATTAGTATTCGTATTCGATTCGTGTCATCACTATTCGATTCGAACATACAGAGCAAATCGTTACATCGCCGTGCAGTTGACAAGAAGTAAATGAGCTCTGGCTTCGCGATCCCTCCCAAGGAGGCCCGGAAAAACCAGCCGTCGTTAGATATCACCACACCGGAAACGCATCTCGGCGAATTCTTGCACTTCCACTCACTTCAGCTATACGTTAGGTAACAGTTAAAAAGGTGCGAGGCCAAAATGCAGAAACTTCAACCATCGCAACTCATCTGCGCCGAGATCGGTCCTACCCAGTGCGGCTCCCAGCGAGCGTTAGGCTAGCGTACCGGCCGAGTCCGTCCACATGCCACCGGCGCTTCTTGGTTTAGCACACGCAATTCCAACGTGTAAGAATTACTGTAAAGTATAGTCTGGACATCCGTTATCCTAAATTAACCATTTTTTCTTGTGTACGGCGTCCGCACAAGGACCGATGACGATCTATGCGACGCGCTTTCAGCAACGAACGCAGGCTCACCGAAAGCAGCCGGCCCCACTCGCCGGTACTTCTCTGCAGGGGCGTAGCCACGTTAGGGCACACCGGGCCCGTGCCCCCCCCGAAATTTTTTTTTTGCCATAGCATACAGAGCAGAAAATGACACTCCGACCACATCTGCCTGCTCGTCCCCACTACAGATCAAGGAGGTGCCCCCCCCCCCCCCGAAAAAAAATTCTGCCTACGCCCCTGCTTCTCTGACTCATACGTGAGAACACATACGTGTCAACTGATACGCGTTAGTAAACTAACACACCGGCATCTTTTTTCAACGAATGTATTGTTTTTGCTGAGCGGTTTCATAGTTGTAGGTATCGATAGAACTGCAAATCAGAATATAGCCACGCCCGCCCCCAGTAATATCGTCGCTTACGCGGGAAAACTACTCTGTATGGATTCATGTAAGCGCGTGTTTATCGAACAAGTATTCATAAAGCTTCTGTACATGTTCATCGTTAGCAAGGGCGAGAAACGGCTATTAAAAATTGGCAGTAACAGCCGTCAACTGTACCCTGCTCCTCGATCCATTTGATAGTTTTCGGAGTGAAGAAGGGAATTCTTAAATAAACTTAGCGCTCTTCCCACTTTGGGCCTTTCATTCGTTGCCGGCAACCCTTTGTTTGTGTCTTATAAAGAAGCAGGCTTGATTTGGAAATGAAGATCGTGGCTTCCTTGAATACGGGACAGCAAAATATGAAATGAAACGCTGTCTTACTGTTTGACGAGCCCTTTTACAGCTATGTTGGCAAGTTTCAGTGTAGCGCAGTGGTAGAGTACTTGCTTGGTGATTGAGAGGTGGCGAGTTCGAATCCTCGTGGTGGCAGCTTTTTTTTTCATACGTTTTTTTTTCTTTTTTTTATTGCACTAACGTTATAACTTTCTTTACTAATATATTATGTAGGGACGTATGCACCGCCGTTTTAACGCTGTAGAGCCGTTTTCCTCTTTGAGTACCCAGCGCCTCCCAGTAAAACGCTGCTCGAGCGGCCCAGTATCCAGCGCGACGCTGGGCCCATAATCAGGCATGGCACTGGACGCTGGTACCCAGTGGCGCTGGGTTTTGCAATAGGGTGTGCTACGCACTTTCTCATTTTTCACGGTAGAGGAGCATCATTAAGAGCAGGGTATAGAGATAATCCAAGAGCTACACAAGAACGGCAATAACGCATGATTTGGCGCGGGATTTAGAAATATACCCGGCCTCACAGTAACGACACTAGCGAAGGATTTACTGCGGTATTTAAAACTACACCAGACCTACATGAGCAATACGCTACCCACATAATTTTTTCGTGTTAATGGGCGATCCATAAACCTGTGCGTTGACTCGCTGCAGATATTCGGACTCTCCCCGCAGTCACTTCTCTGCCGTTGACTCTTGTCGGGGAGTCGGACGCGATCTAGGGAATCGCCTGCCAACGTTCGGTATTCAAACGCTTGCTTTCCGAACGTTTCGTTTTCGAACAACCATCTACACGCCATCCAAGATGATGTCGTTTATGTTGCGATTTCGTGTCACTGCTTTCTGGTACAGTGAGACAAGTAAGGCCCTTGTAATACAATTAACGATTTAGGGCACTACGTAGACCACAATGGGAGAGTATTGATAGCATGCCCGTGATGTCACGGACACACAACATGGCTCATGGCGGTTTAGATGACGTCAAGGCATTATAATCATGCGGCGATTAACCTGCTTCAGTGTAATAGCGTAGTCGTTGCAACTTTATTGGGCCGCTGTGTATGAATAACGAAGGAACTGGCATGCGATTTGCTGATAACACTAACGTGACGTCACATAGTTCGCCTGCCACCATGTTGGTGCCCCAGCGTGGCTGTTTGAGTGACGTCAGTGTAAGCCATCTATAGTAAGCTGTACCTCACCGTGCGCACGTGGGACACTTAAAAAGAAAAGTATATTAAACCAAGACACGTAAGCGCTGATGTTGCTTATACTAAATACTTATACCTTGCGTTAGTATGACTTGGAAGAATACTACGCGCAATGTTACGGAAAGTCCAGCAAGGACGGTTATCAACGCTCGACGCTATCCGCGCCGCAGTGTACGAGAAGCTTCGCGATTACAGTAGATTGTTTTGTTAAGATTGCGAGTATAGATTATTCCAGAGCTTGCGCAACTCCAGTAATAAGACTGGAAAGTTCGATGCGTGATGTATAAAAGACGGCGCGTCCCAGCCATGAGCACTTTATCGACGGCCGACGCCCTGCTCGCCACTATCAGTGTACAGCGTGCATTGCTGCAGTTTGAGTTTTCATTTCCCGACCACATGTTCAGCCAAAAAACAATTTCATCTTGAACACGCCGACATGCTTGCCATGTACGTCGACGTCGAACACAAGACGTGGGACGCCATCCTTCCGTACGTGGCCTTCGCATACAACACGGCCGTGGAAGAAACCACGCAGATGACGCCCTACACGTTGGTCTACGGAAGTAACTAGGCAACGACGCTCGACGCCATTTTACCCAACATCCCCGACGAAGAAAACCCCGACGTCACCGTTTACCTTCAGCGCGCCAAAGAAGCCCGACAACTCGCCCGCCTACGCATCAATAATCAGCAGGCGATCGACAGCCGCCGTTACAATCTTCGACGACGCTTTGTGGAATACCATCCGGCGACCGTGTTTGGGTCTGGACGCCGATACGCCGACGTGGGCTTAGCGAAAAACTCCTTCGGCGATACTTCGGGCCATACAAGATACTTCGACTTCTCGGCGCTCTTGACTACGAGGTACAAGGCCATGGAAGCTAGCGAGACTTGATGCAGTATGTGCGCTTGTACCAAGAAATAGTGCACTGATTTTGCAACCCGTAATGTGATTTTTTTTCGTTTTTAGGCTGAGTAATAAATGAATGCGTTGTGCCTGAGAAATAAACAAGTCCCTTTTATATAGTTGTCATAAGGTTGTTCTGGATCGCTTCACGTGTCTCTCTTTCTCGTATCGTGGCTTCCGCGGTTAGTTCAGGCGGGGCGCTGCCGGAGTCAATCGCGGATTCCACGTTTGCAAACGAAGAAATCCAAGCGCGAGATGCCTGTACATAGACATGTTTATGTCCGAACGTCTTGCATAGCTTCCACAGCATTGCACCTGAAGTGTAAAACGCGGTATGTACATACATTCTTGTGCACACGCTTCAATAGAGCGCTAAAAGCACGTATTTTTTGTAGCTCCTAAAATTGTGCTCGTTTTGTGACGCCGGATGACGTCGTGCGCTAACTACGAATATTGGAAAGAGTAACGGAGCCGCGTCAATTTACTCGTCGCGCTATAAACGGGACCTCCCCAAAACGATGGCTGAAGATGAGAGCACACCCTCCAAGATGGTCTAGTGGTTATGGTGCTCGACTGCTGACCCGCAGGTCGCGGGATCGAATCCCGGCCGCGGCGGCCGTATTTTGATGGAGGCGATATCTTGAGGCCCGTGTGCCTAGACTTAGGTGCACGTTAAAGAACCCCATGTGGTCGAAATTTCCGGAGCCCTCCAGTACAGCTTGTTTCGCAATCATATCGTGGTTTTAGCACGTTAAACCCCAACAATTATTATTCCGATAGGAAATATATTGACAGTCTCGGCTGATTTTTGCTGCCGCCGTCATGCACAGTATATGATAGGTATATATACATATATATATATATATATATATATATATATATATATATATGTCCCATAAAAATTCAAAAAATGCTTCCGAAGCGCGGCAACGAGCCAGCGACCTCTCGCTTCGCAGCGCGTGGCGCTTACCACTACGCTACAAAACGCAGACCCTTCAGACAGGGTGTCGGATCGAAATGTTTTTCGTTTCGGTTTTAGTTTCGTTCCACCGCAAAAAGTTCCGTTCCGTTTCTGTTCCGGATCGGAAAAACAGTGTTCCGTAACGGTTCGTAACGGTTTTTTTTTATGCAAAAATTTGAAGTAAAGGTAATCATAAACAACATTGGATTTGTGATGTAGTTACTTGCCCTCCTCTTAAAGGCACACTAAAGGCAAATAACAATTTATGTCAGAGTGAAAGCTCAGTGTATGACAACGTCTAAAACGGCAATATTAACAGCAGTGCCCTACTTACCGAGAAATTAAGCTAAATGTATCACATGATGAGCGCCACGAGTGGGACATTTTGAAATGATCCCGATGACGTATGAGTCTGCCTACAATAAATCACTAGTAATCAAACTAGCAGCAATAAAAAAAGACCCTTTCGTGCATCAACAGACGGAATAAAATTCTGTTTGTTCGTTTCCGTTTGATTCATGGAAAAAAGAACCTCTGTGGCGTTGCCATGGGGGACGGCGCGCGTGGTTCAAAAGTTCCGTTTTCGCCGAACTGCGCTTCGCCCGGCGCCATGCTTCGCTCACGCGCTCGCGTCTCAGTGGTAGTTTCAGTATCGCGTACTGCCGCGTGTGTTTTGCACGCTCGTGAAGTCGCTCTGACAGAAAGTTCGACAAAATGCCGCATGCATGTGATGTTGCTGGATGCCCGAATGGTGCACAACGCCAGTGCTGCAGCAAGGAAACCGATGTGCCTGGAAAACGAGGTTTCTGGACCGCTATTTCTACAATCAACGTCGACCTAATATTTGCCTTTAGTGTCCCTTTAAGAAAGTGGGACAAGGGTAAAACACGTTCTTCAGGGGCGGAAGTAACTGTACCACGATTTCCTACCAACTAGCACAAACCAGTACTAATTTCAAAGGCATAGTATTTATTTTCTCAAAAGCAAATGCGATTTTTTTAGTGGGCTCAATGCTTTGTGTCAAGGGAGCGAGCACGATCTCAGAAGCAGCACGTCATTGAGTGTACTCTCTTATGTGCGAGACCGCTGTTCTGATAAAAAGATAGCCAGGCCTGCGCGGAACACGCAGCACAGTCACAGCGAAAGCGGGAAGAGCGGACTTTGTAGAACCCATTGTAGAGTCTCTTGGGGCAACTAATACAAGTACACATGCAAGGTACCCACTACGCCATAAATCATCGCAATTTTTCTGAAGTAGCGAAGTTCCCACTATGCCATTTTCGCCATTCTTCGGAGAATCGTGGTACCCGCTACACATCTGTAAGGCATAATGTGCCCTTTGTGCTGTGGCTGATGAGTATTATGGCTGGGCACATTGGAGTGGTTGGAATGCAGTGTTGCGGAATGGGCGCCTCTATTCCATTCCAGTTCCATTCCAGGAACTAGAACTTGCCGCAATTCCATTCCTTTCAATTCCTTGGAATGAAAAAACTTTCGCATTCGGACTCTGGGAATGGCCGGCCAGCTCAATTCAATTCCAGTAATTCCTCAACGTAGGAAAGGCATCTTGATAGTTTTATCGAGATAAGAATGAACGCCACATAAAGCTGATGTCATCAGATGCATGAAAAACTGCAAAAGTACGCAAACACGTTACCAAGGTCGAGGGATAGTAGCTTGGTGAGATATCTCGTGCAGTACAACCACCCTACTGATTCTCATAGGGGCAGTTCCCCCGCTGTCTATAGTATTTCCATGGTCAGCGTGTTTGAACGAATGGTGGTGTTTTAATATTGTTTAAGCTTAAATGCGCTAATGCTAAAATGACGACATAGCGTATTTTTTGGCTGAGAAAGTAGTATTCAAGAAGACTAAGCAGTTTTGCCACGCATCTGGAACAGGGGAATGGAGAAAACTAAGATTTGGTTAATGGGGAAGAAAACCCTCTAGATCTGCTGGTATTAGTTTTTAACAGTGCACCGCTCGGGCACCTTGTGCGTTTGCATCGAATACGGAACGCTGAGCCGCACTACTCGTCAGCACTCACGCTTGTCAAGCGCGCCTCGCAAGCATAGATGGGGTGAGGAGAACTTTCTGCGCCCGCCTGTGCGCAGGTATGCAATGTCTTCCTTGTCGCAAAGGTTATTTACGTGTGTCAGGTACTAAACTGCTCGTGAGATAAAGATCAGGCTGTGCATAGAGTATTTGCCACTTTCGTGTGGGGGTATCAATGGGAACCACGCGCAGGAGTAATTTGCTTTCTCCCTTCTGTATCTACTGGGATAACGCATTTGTTTGTACACTAACTTATGCCTCGGTTTGTAGTAGGCGCGTTGCTTATAAATGTACCGTGCTTGTAATTAGCCAAGCCTTTTTTAAAATACTGCTTTATTGTTAATTTCGAGACTTACTAATATATGAAGTTTGAAAAACGGGACGTAGACGCACACGTGCTCTATTTTCGGAAAACGACTTAATTCTATTCCCATTCCATTCCTCCAAGCGTTGTAATTCCTGCCTGAGGTACGCGCTAATAGTGTCCAGTGCTGGGCAGTATCGAAGATACATGTATCTTAGATACTATCTTAGATACACTTTGGGTATCTTGTATCTGTATCGCGCTACGTCTGACAAGATGAGTATCTGTATCTGTATTTCCGATACATTCAATAATGTATCGTGTATCTTAAGATACAAGATACTTCTATAGGAACACCACCGTACGAAACAATAATCGCTGGCTCAATTCCGCTTCTCAAGTTGGTACTGGTACCACTAAACCGCCTGAATAAAACTATGGGCAGTGACAATTCTATCTTTCTGGCAGAGTCCACAGTGAGGGCAGCGATGAGCGTGCGCGTCCGTTTTGGTTGAGCATAGTAACATGACAGCGCTCGCGCAGTCTCGACAGAACAAGCGCGCGAACGTCTATGCTTAGCTCACGCCCTGGATTTTTTCTCGAATTTTTCCTTTTTACCTGTGCCAGTGCCATGACACTTAGCCTGATCCACTGTACAGCGCCGCGTACCACAAGGCATGTGGTGATTATCGCGCATATTCTGGTGCAGCTGTCCTGCGGGGTTCTTCGTTAGGAAATCTGAAGCATAGTGTTGCTTTGCGTCTCGTGGCGTTTACACATCAGCGATTTGAAGGATTTTGTGGATGTAACTTGGACTTACATGCGATTGACTTATGTGCAAACAGGATCCTAACTATAGCACCACTAGTACCGATGCTAAATCTAATAGAGCAGCGTTTACCTAACAGAAGATATCTTCGTGCACCACAACTTTTTCTCGTGCTGTCGATCGAGTCCCGGCTGCGGCGGTCACATTTTCGATGGAGGCGAAAATACTTGAGGCCCATGCACTTCGATTTAGGTGCACGTTAAAGAACCCCAGGTGGCCGATATTTCCGAGCCCTCCACAACGGCGTCCCTCATAATCGCATCGTGGTTTTTGGGAAGTTAACCCTAACAATTATTATTATTATCGTCCTGCTATCTTTCTTGAAAGATTTTTTGAATAATAATTTGATTGTTAGCACAAGTGCTTTCTTAGTTGTCCTTCTCTTGCTCCCGTACATTACCTAGGCTCTGAACTGTTTTTTTTAGGGGAAGCTCCTTATAGCCGCACCCGTTCGTCCCTCGTAGCGTAGTATGTAACCAGTCTTACGCTTTGACCTGCAAGGTGGTGCCGGTGGAGATTTTTCGTCTGCGTTGTTGAACAATAAAAATTCGCAGCGTTAGCTAAAAGCCGACTTCTTCTGTCTCTCATTCCCATTAGCAGCCATTCTTTACCTCCAAGTAGTGCCTGGTGAGATTTCTCCTGTGCGTGATTAAACAATAAAAATTTTCTTCAAAACGCCGTTGATTGATAAAATAAACCAACAAAAGACGCCAGATGTTTTGTAAAGCAAAACGAAAGAACGCCAGATGTTTCTAAAGCAAAACGAAAAGACGCCAGCTGCTTAACGAAAGACGCCAGATGTTTCTAAGCAATGGTTTTTCTAAACAATGAAAATTCACAGCGTACATGTAAAATTAAAGTGCGCTGCAAGTCGTCATAACTCATCGAACCTTTAGTATAAACGCGCCCGATCTCACGTCGGTGATGATGTACTGGGCAGAATTCACGGAAGAT